>NC_041051.1:23433650-23733650 GCF_900634775.1 Gouania willdenowi
GAAAGCACACTGAAGTCAAATACTGATGTTATTGATTTAACATTTTAAAAGGCATTTATGTTACAAAAACAGGAGCGACGTTAGCTACTGCTAACCTTCAGCTTCCTGTTTAATGGGAAAAATCCCACGGAAATGTGGGATTTTTTTTTTTCCTTCAAATTAATGTTTTGTTATGATCACAAATTATTTTTAAACCACCAACCGGAGAATCACTTACACATTTTGCGCGAAACCCCACTCAGCCAGGTGATAGGAGATGTTTCTGCTGTGAGGTGTCATCAGATAAACCGATCACCAGTTCAGCTAATACACCATCAGCTAAACCTGTCTTTGTACCAGAACCTTTTCACGTTTCACTGCGGTCATAATAATCTGAACCAACACATCAAAAACACTCTTCAGATGAAGCTGTGTTCATTTTCAGTCACAGGATAACATGATCACTAGATGAACTGTTACACGTAGCTGTTACACGTACCTTTCAGACGTTCAGTCACCAGTTTTCCTGTGAAAAACAGTGTGTTATATTGTCCCAAAACATGCATGTGAGGCATTTTATTGTCAGATGGCAAGAGAAAAATGATCACATTGCTTTTTCTGTGTCAGATTAATTTGCCTGTTTGAATTGAGACCCTAACTGAGTACAAGCCCCTCAGAAAGGAACGCTCAGTGCAATGTTGGTTAAAACTATTATTTTAACACCAAATTAACTTTACTATAAAATGATATCACTACAGTCAATACTGTCATTTTCCATATTGCCTAAAATAGAATGTCGATATACTGTATCTCTCAGGCTGACACAGAAGCATGGAGAATATTGTTCTTGCTTTGTGTCTCTCCAAGGATGCTCTGCATGGGAAATCAGAGAAAAGACAATTCCCCAGTGTTTTTAAAGCACACAGACACTATTTCATCTCTAATCAATGGAAACATTTGTGGAATGAATCCATCCATAGATCAGAATCAGAATCAGAATCAGCTTTATTGACCAGGTACAGTTTAGAACAATACGAGGAATTTGACTTGGTAGTTGCAGTGAAAGAAGACACATCAACACACCGGAGCAGCCATTTGCGGCGCCCACAGATTTACTGTATAATAGAGAGAGTCATGCATATGTAGGCTGAGACTCTGCACTGGACTCAGTCATCTGTTAACAGAGGAAGCTTTTTCTACATGTATGATCTGACTGACAATTCACACAAAAACAAAACGCACATAGTGACTAAAACACGTTACATGGAGCCGCCGATTTTATTTTTCAAAATTACCCCAATTCTGTTACCATTTCAATTTGGTTTCTGTTTCATCATCTTTAACTTATCAGATGTTCCTAGAGGCTGTTAAACCTCCTGGAATTGTACAAATATTAACATTAATATAGAGTCCTACGTACTTACTACAGGCCATGTGTGTTTTTTTTGTCACTTTTTGTGTTTTTGTTGTTGTTTTGTTTGTTTTCTAGATTTTTCCAGTTGTTCTGTCTATTTTTGGAGCATACGTATTTATGGAGTTTTGTTCTTGTTTTATGCGGCTTTTGTGCATTTGCTGGTGTTTAGCATGTTATTGTTTCCAGGTTGTGTTTATGTTATTGTTTTGTGTTTTTATGGAGACATGTTGTTTGTTTTTTGTCATTTTGTGTTTTTTAGTTGTTGTTTTTAGAGTCGATTTCTAAAATAC
Source organism: Gouania willdenowi (assembly GCF_900634775.1). Taxonomy (NCBI): domain Eukaryota; kingdom Metazoa; phylum Chordata; class Actinopteri; order Blenniiformes; family Gobiesocidae; genus Gouania; species Gouania willdenowi. The sequence goes on from NC_041051.1 coordinate 23,435,334, forward strand.
AATATGTGAGAATTTGCTTTAGGGGCCACACAAAATTAGACCGAGGGCGTACCGGCAGTTTGCCATGTCTGTCGTAGAGGAAGATAATCAGGAGATGAGAACACCCGGGTGGGTGGCATGAGGTGCAAAGTGCTTTATAAGGATGAGCTGAGCTTTCACATGCACTTTGATGTTTTCTGACAGTAAATATTTAATGAGCTGCTAACTCTGACAACGTTCAGTTTAGTGTGAAATTGTGGATGCAAACATGAGCATATTTGTTTACAGGCTCTCCACCTGGTAGGCTGCAGGCCCAGAGCAGTGAGAGGAAAACACAGTCAGGACGTCATTAGTCACAATGTGGAGCATCAGGTCAGGACACAGACTGAAAGCAGCCTGTCTGTTTCTGTCTGTGAGTGGCTGCATGTCAGTTAACAGAGTTTGACACGAGCAGTGACTCCAGAGGGCGTCTCAAAGAGGACGAGAAGATATTTTACAGGCTGACATGAAAATCAATGCAGCAGTTGTAGAGATGCCACTCCTAAATCTGTACTCTGTGTGTGTGTGTGTGTGTGTGTGTGTGTGTGTGTGTGTGTGTGTGTGTGTGTGTGTGTGTGTGTGTGTGTGTGTGTGTGTGTGTGTGTGTGTGTGTGTGTGTGTGTGTGTGTGTGTGTGTGTGTGTGCGTGCGCGCGCATTTTTTCTTCACTTTTGTAATTATGTTTATGTCATGATATTTCTTTATCTTTAATTTACACTTATAATCAGTGGGCACACACACACACAACTGCTCGTGCACATCTCATTAGTATTCCTACTAATAACTTGGTATGCAGAGGATGTTTACAAATGTTAAAACAAAGTTTGACCCATGTAGAATAGTTTGTGCTTAAATTTGACTGCTTAAAAAAAGTTTGTGTAACAGAATAGATGACATAGTGTTGTCAAAAAGAAAAATAAATCACAGCAGTAGATTGTTATTGCATCATTGTGTAATACTGCAGTAATGCATTGTTTATTGCTGTGTAATTTTGCTGTACTGCATTGTTACTGCTGTGTAATACTGCAGTAATGCATAGTTACTGCTGCATAATACTGCATTAATGCATCGAATACTGTTGTGTAATACTGCAGTAATGCATCATTACTGCTGCGTAATACTGCAGTAGTGTATTGTTACTGCTGTGTAATACTGCAGTAATGCATTGTTACTGCTGTGTAATATTGCAGTAATGCATCATTACTGCTGCGTAATACTGCAGTAGTGTATTGTTACTGCTGTGTAATACTGCAGTAAAGCATTGTTACTGCTGCGTAATACTGCAGTAATGCATTTTTACTGCTGTGTAATACTGCAGTAATGCATTGTTACTGCTGTGTAATACTGCAGTAAAGCATTGTTACTGCTGCGTAATACTGCAGTAATGCATTTTTACTGCTGTGTAATACTGCAGTAAAGCATTGTTACTGCTGCGTAATACTGCAGTAGTGTATTGTTACTGCCGTGTATTACTGCAGTAATGCATCATTACTGCTGCGTAATACTGCAGTAGTGTATTGTTACTGCTGTGTAATACTGCAGTAATGCATTTTTACTGCTGTGTAATACTGCAGTAATGCATTGTTACTGCTGTGTAATACTGCAGTAAAGCATTGTTACTGCTGTGTAATACTGCAGTAGTGTATTGTTACTGCTGTGTAATACTGCAGTAATGCATTTTTACTGCTGTGTAATACTGCAGTAAAGCATTGTTACTGCTGTGTAATACTGCAGTAGTGTATTGTTACTGCTGTGTATTACTGCAGTAATGCATTGTTACTGCTGTGTAATACTGCAGTAATGCATTGTCAAGGACATGAACATGAATTAGAGATTACAGGCAGCAAAACAGCAAGAAATCAAAAAACAGACTGAACCAACCAAAGAAAAACCTCTCTGCTTTTCCAAATGAAAATATTCCATCAAATATTAAATATAGCTAAATGTAATGAATAATTTTAAAGCCTCTGCTCAGTAATCATGACCTATAGGTCTGGAATGGAAAGTGAAGCCTGTGCCTTTGTATGACCTCAAAAAGCTCCATCAGGCCCAAGCAGGGCCGGAGTGGGACTCATTTTCAGCCCTGGAGCGTCATACCTCAGACCGGCCCACTATAGATCAAAACATGTCCTAACCTTACATGTTGAGTCTACAATAGGCAAGGCAAGGCAAATTTATTTGTATAGCGCCTTTCATACACAAGGAAACTCAATGTGCTTTACATGATAAAACATTCAACAGCTTAAAATCAATAAGAACATTTAAAATCATCAGTAAAATCTAGTGCACGAATATACTACTTATGCTAACAATAATGAGACCGCTCAGAGCTAGAAAACAACGTGCGGCTGATTTGACCAAGCAGATGCGAACCACGGCTGGCTTGACCGCAGTGTACCTCTGCATTATGCTGAAAAATGATCATGGAAGAAACTGGCCACCTCATGTGTACAAGCACCCGATGAGATGATGATTTTCTATTTTCCAAATGAATGATCGATCCAGAATCAAGAGAATAAAGTTATTTGTACTGCTCAACTGGAATAAGAAAACAGAGACAACTGTAGGGATGCTGTTTGAACGCAGTCTCTCTGTTTTCCTGCTGCTACACTGATTGCATTGTTGATTGTTTCTGTCAGATTTCCTGAGACTCCATTAAGCATGACATTATTAACGTTGCTGACGCACCAAACAGGGTTTGAAAGATGCACATCTTTATTTTCACACTAACTTTGTGATTTATAAAACTGATTTCCTTGACGAGTACACTGCCATTTTTCATTCACTTTTACCCCCACGACCCTGACAAAAACTAATATTGGCAGGTGGCAGAGAACCTAGATCCCAGTGGTCTATGGTCCAAGGCGGTGAGAGGAGTGGTAGTGTGGTAGTCAGGTGAACACAATCTGAAGGCGGAGCTCCTACTCAGTAATGGCATCAGCCATGTTTGAGACATTTCCATGTGCTGCTGCTAAACTCGGTTGAACTCAGAGACTGTGAGTTCTGAGTTGGCTACATTCCACGCACGCGCGCGCACACACACACGCACACACACACACAAGGAGTTTTGGACAAAGTTTAATATTTACGAGTGTCGGCTCTGACCCTTTTCAGAGCAGATTATCAGGAAAAATACACTCTGAACAAACCACAGACCACACGATCATCTGATAAAACAGAAGATAATCTGGAATGTGTAGTCCTGGATTGGGAAGGAGGAAAATCAGAACAAAGACAGCCTGATAATCTTTGTGCATGCCCTCCCCTTAAACAGACCTGTTTGAACCTGCTGTCGTTCTGATTACGACATACAGCTAATAATGAGCTAAGATACACAGTGGTTAGCCTTGTCAGGAGCACAATGCACTGATTAGATATCCATGCTAGCATCCAGGATACCTAAGGAAATATAGTTTGTGTCTTATCTTGGATTAGTGCCGCATGGCCAGCCGTAAAAAGAGCCAAATGACTTCCAAAGCCAAATGTTAACTGCAGTGTGTTCAAATGCCACAGAATCGTCCCCTCCAATCCTTCAGTGTCAGAGCAGACACACAACATGTGTGATGCACGTGCACGTGGCAAATACACACAAAGAATCCGACCTGAAATTCATCTTCACACTGAGCATAAAATAAAATACTTCAGAAAGGCTGCTTTTGCTTGTTGCCATGGTGACCCTGTGCAGGTCTGAGCCTCAGGTATGCATGTGTCAGTGTGTGTGTGTGTGTGTTCATCCATCCATTCATATCTAGGATACAGATATCAGGTCAGGCAGTCCACGTCATTGTGTCTATGTTTGACACACATACAAGCACGAACGCACGCATACACATACTACACGTACGCGCACACACACACACACACAGACATTCCTCCTTAATTTCACATTGTGTGTGTGTGTGTGTGTGTGTGTGCACCCTTGTGTGTTTAATTTGCAGTGTGGCTTACTGTATATTTACGACAAAGGAGCTGTGCATGGAACAGACCATGTCGTTCATTTTCTTATATGGGCGTGTGCTGTTGTGTGAGTGCGTATGTGTGTGATTAACTGTTTTTTGTAAAATCCATCATGTGACAGCGGCATAAATTGGAGAGAAGAAAGTAGAATGGGAACAAGGAGGAAATGGGGGTTGACATGAAGAAGAACATAAAGAGAAGAGAGAGGCGAGATCGCCTGCAGGCGAAATGGAGGTGTGTGTGTGTGTGTGTGCGTGTGTGTGTGTGTGTGTGTGTGTGTGTGTGTGTGTGTGTGTCCAAGTGTGAAGAATTCATTTTGACAAAGCCTGGTAATGCTTCAGCTCCACGGTGGGCAGGTCAAACATAGCTTCAATGCTGACTGTGATAAATCCAGCTCCATTATTATTAAGCACACCATTCTTTAAATTTGAAGCATTGATTAGGTAAATATAAAGTTCAACCATGATTGGAAAAATGGACATCTAATATATTTTTGTGGGGCCAATTTAACAGAGATGAGAAGAAAGAAGATATTTATAGTTTATCCAATGACAGGGAAGAAGCAGTTTGGGCTCGAAAAGGTTCCAATTACTCTTTGTTTTCCTCCAATATGTAAGGATGGGAGTCAGTGGGCTTTAAGACTGTTCCATCCCTGACCTACTTTCAGCTTCTATGGCGAGGCCTGGTTTAAAATATGTTTTTATTTTTTGTAAAATTACATTATAGATCAACTTGTGCCCTAACACACATCAGGATTTCCTAAATCTTCAGAGATATTTTACCTGTTACAGACTCACACATGAAGATATAAAAACAGTTGCACACACACACACACACACACACACACTGAACCATTCTGTTCTAACTTTGAACGCCACCTTACTCAATAAAGTTAGAAAGAACATTTTTTTTACCTTGTCTGCACATACCGTCGAAGTACAATTTTTTTTACGACAGCCAATGCATGTTTTGTTATGGCAATTAAATAAATTGATTTATTAGAAAAAGTCTAATAAAAGATGTAATATTCTAGAGGTCAGCCATGTTTGAGAGTTTTCTATGTGCTGCTTTTTAACTTTGTATAACTCAGAGTTTGGAGTTTTATGTGCTTCTCATTCAGCTCACTTCCTGATTGGCTACATTTGGTTCCACGTCAAAAAATTGGAAGTATTTTGTTCCTTCGCTTGCTAATCGAAAAAAGAATGAACTGAAACAGAAAACAAATTATGGGGTCATGAGTCGGGAATCGTAGTATCATCTTATAGGATCATCTGAAAAAATAGAGGATAATCTGGGGTTTGCCGTCCTTAATGGGAAGAAGGAAAATCAGGCCAAAAACAGCCAGGTTATCTTTATGTGTGAACCCCGCTAACGTCAGTAGAGCCTCTGATTTTACATTTCAGTTTTGACCTATTTCTTTGTGATTTTACACATTTTCTGTTTCATCGTCTTCCCCAAATCAGAATCATTACATGCTGTTAAACTTCCTGAAATCGTTACTCTTGTCATTCATTTCATATTTATTCATAGCAGAAATGTGCCAACACAAACACCCACTGAGATCACGTCAGATACTGTATAACATCCAGCCGTTTGCTGCACTAAGCTAAAGCTAACATTAAACAACCTGTTTTACAGAGAAAAATATGGAGGAAATGTGTGTCATTGTTCAAAACGTGTGGTTTAGTCCGGGTCATAGAGATATTTCCCTCTGTCTCTCTGACCATAGTTTCTCAAAACATGCAGTGTCAGATTACAAATTTCACTTGATTTTGTTTAGAAGTTGAAATGATTTAAAAGGTGATATTAGTAACAATATTGCTATTTCTGTTTCCAGAAGTGAAGAACTAATAAAAGATAAGTAAAGCATTTAAAATGCTGATGAGGCGTCTACATACATGATGTCTAGGGCTTGATGATGGAGGCAAAGCCCGTTATTATATAGGTTAATTATAATGACTTACACAATGGTGAGACTTACACAGTTGTGACTTATAAGACGTTTCGAATTATTTGATGATGTGACTTATACAATGGACCGACTTATATATAAGTGTGACTAATACAATGGTTTGACTTCTTCAACATAATGTACATTTTTTTAATACATAAGCATTCAAAACTTTATCATTCATTTGCATCTTGTTGTTCAGTGTATCTCACATCCTGCATGGTGTGTATTCATGTTTTTATGAACAATATTGTTTTCATGTCTATTTTTTTACTTTATATGCCACTCTTTGCCTTTCAAATTGCCTTACGGGGATGAATAAAGTGTCTCTGATTCTGATTCTGATTTAGTCGGAAAGCTCAGACTTCTTCTGGGACACACCTCCACAACCTGGCTATGGATAAGCAGGAGAAGATGGATTATTGGATATCACTTAAGCACAGACCCCATGTACCAAGAACAGCTTATGTTTCTGAACTGTTTGTCTTTGCATATTGAAAGCAGACCTTCCCTATTGTTTAACACACGTGTGTCGCTCTGTGATAAATGACATTGGAGGGATGAGAGAGCACAGCCTCGTGAACAATTACGGAGTTAGCTTGAATTTGTCCATCATCGACCCACAGAGGAGAAACAAATTAAAGGTCTTTCTACGGTTGGAGTTGGGCCAAGCTTGGCCTTCGTAAACACTTGATTTCTGAGCAATAATTACTTCACCTCACCTCGTTTGGATTAAAGATGGTGCTGCCCTTGGGTCCAAATGGTCAAATTAAGTTTGTGATTGATCCAGAGGCACTAAAGAGGCTTCATTGTTCGGCAAAAATGTAATTACAAAAGAAGTAATGTTTTCCTCGCTCCTCACTATAAGAATGGTAATGCTATCTAGTGCAAGAAAAGTGAAACGTAGTAGCAAGATTTAATCAAGACTTCTGCTCATCTGTCACTGTTTGTATTAAAGCTGCTGGAGACGATCGTTGTTTATCAGATAAAGACACAGTGTAAGCCTCATAGATCAATACATCAATACATCAGTGGGTTGAAAAAAGAAGTTTGTTTTGATCTCCAATGTAAACACACTCTTATTGACATTGTTGGTAATGTTTGGTGCGTTGCATTGTGGGATGTAAAGTCCTGTAGACGAATGCATAGAAGTGTTTTTTCTTCATTCTTTCTGTGATTTCTTGTGTTTCTTCACCAGACGAGGAGGACAGTGATTGGTTGACTCCATTTTTGGACTAGTTTGTTGCCAGTATTCCTGGTGATATCACTTCACTCCAGCAGACATTCCATTTGGGCCGGATTCGGTGTAGACGCCATAATAAACCTCCAACATTGACCTCTATTCTGATCTGAAGTGTTCTTAATAGAGCCAAGCCTAAGGGTTTAAACCTGGTTTACCCAAACCATCCGTGGCCATGCTGGCTTTTACCATTGCATCAAACTCTTCTTAGCTTGGAGCTCCCTAGCTGAGCCAAGCCAGCTGACAGTCTTCATAGGACCCACAAGATTGATCACAGATTCAATGATTAGAGACGTGAGAGCGCATGCACTGCAGCATTACTCTGATTAAACAGCCCATAGAAACCAATGCTGAGACCAACGGGACGTGGCATCATCTGTTACAGAGCAGTGAGAATAAAGTTGAAGAAGTTTCACATAACACTTCCCCTAGTGCAGGTGAGCAGCATGCATGGAAGATATGCGCGCTGCTCACCTCTCGAAAAGCAATACGTACTGTTTTCTGAAAAAATGATTCATATGAACAGAAGAGGAAACAGAGACATTTACTAGCATTATTTATGGGGTTTGTCATCGGGGAGCCTTAGTGCTCTGCCCTGTGACTGTCCCTGAACAGCCTCTCCCTCTCTGTACATTTAGAGCTTTCTCATTATTAATCTCTGCATCCTCAATGAATATGGGCATTTATACCGTGCTGTAAACAGAGGTGATGGATACGCACATCTTCCTATAGGCATATTATTATTACTGATGGGTTAAACACATGAAGACTGATTAAAATTAAAGTCATTCCAAATACGGTACACATTAAACATGTAATATTAAGACTGATACTCTATTTAATTTCCTTCTAAAATAACGCATTAAAGCGGTATTTTAAAGTATAACAGAAGTCTTTTTGACTTTTTTTCCCCTTTGAAGATCTTTGTTGAGTGTTTTAAAGCATCACTAAATGACTTCTTTCAAAATGATGTTGTGGTTTCATGCGAGTGCATCTGCAGCTTAAGCTAAGCCTGCTGCTTAAACCTGGTCAGGAGCAGGTTTGCACCCGGACTGTGTTACTATGATAACTAAGGTGTTTTCTCTTGATGAAATGGCCGTTCAGTTAGAACCCAGCTTAATTGAACCTGCACTTAATCCTGAGCTGGACTTGATGAAATACACCTCAGTGCAGTACGCACGGCGCACAGTGCGCACCGGGGGAACCTGATTTGTTTACACTGTGGGTCTCTTTCTGACTTGTCCGCGCAACAACCTGGAATGTTGACTCAAGCAATAATTCCTTCTTTACATTGTCTGTTTCTACTGTCTGACTCTGCCTCTATAGGTGGCGCTGTATACTTTGCAAAACAGTGTCTATTGTTGTAGTTCCAGTTGATCAGAAGAAGAAAAACATAAGAACAGATAAAAACTTTTTTCCATATATTGTCAGATGTTGAGCTACTTTAGCTCTGAGCATGAAACTGATTTCTTTGTCCGTCCTTGTTTTCCCAGCTGGTATTGCTTTCGATCTAACGTCCCTACTTGCACTATTTGCTTGATTGTAAATTGCATTCTGTTGTTGTGTTAATCTAGCTACAGACTGATTCCAGCCAAGTTACCCTTTTTACATGCATTTCAAGATCCACTTATTAAGACATTTATTTCATTTTCTCAAACTGCATGTGACTGAACTGTGTGTGAGCTGCTGCAACACAAACTAAACTAATTATTGAACAAGAACTATAGAGCCTGGACAAAACTAGCATGGAGCTCCAATCCGGAGTGTTTGACAGCAGCAGCCACATGTGAGCGAATGAGCTTCCAGATGCTTCAGGCAGCAGAGTGGAAATGAATGGAGAGCACAATGTCACAGAGGAAAGCATGAAAGGAAGAATGCATAAAGAAGAGGTCTAGACACACAAAGCCCTAGAAGGATGGATGATAATGATGTTTAACAGCAGAAGGAGAAAGGGATAGACAGGTGTTTAACTTCCTTCCATCATCCTCTCCTCTTTCATTCGTTCCATCATTCTAACAATATTGTTTCATAGCAACTGCTCGCACAGCTTTCCACGTGTTAGGAGACAGATGTGTCTGTCTCAGTGACTAACCCAGTTAAGTCAGACAGTATCACAGTGCACCTGTGGCTACAGATGCAGAATACTGCCACAAAATCTAAATGGCTCAATAAAAATCGGTAATGGAAACACCTGAATTTGGAAAAAAACACTCAAATATCGCTAAAAAGATTTTATGCTTTCATTATGAGGTTTTCCAGACGTTTTGATATTGAAATATATTGCAAACGCGCAATGGACATCTTCTTTTTGCAATTACACGTCACAGGACACGACGTGACCACTTCTGGTGGTCATGTGACCATACGTACTATTTTCTGAAAAAATGATACATATGAACAGAAGAGGAAACAGAGACATTTACTAGCATTATACTTGAGAAAAATATAACTGCGACAATAGAAGTCAAACAATAAAGAAATGCAGAATGTTATGAGGAGGTTTGGAGTGTCAATCTTTCTGCAGCAAAGTCTCGTCAGACAAGATTTCACGGGAGTTACGAGGCTTCTGCTTAAATCGACCTTTAATAGAAACACGTTCAAAACGTGTCGAAACTTTAGGTTACGAAAAAACTGTAACGGAAACACAGTTAAAGATAGAGTGGGGCGTGGCCACATCACTTGCAGGGGTGGAATGTAATGAATTACATTTACTCTCGTTACTCTAATTAAGTAGCTTTTTCGTGTATTTCTACTTTTTTGAGTACTTTCTAAAATCGTAATTGTTCACTTACTGGAAAATGTTTTATTAGATGCTCTGACACATTGGATGTATTGACACAAGCCCTAACCTCATCGAATTGACATCCTTGACATTTATTTTATTTTACTCAGCCATGTTAGCCACACCATGTCATGTTCTCATGCACATTATTTTGAAATGGTGTTCTTTTTTTAATAATAAAAAAAGAACCTAGTTTGATCTGTTTACATGTTTTTGGACTTTTTTTTTATCGTATGAGAGAGCGTGCCCCCCCCTTCCCCCAAAAAAAGTCACGAAGTAACGTTCACGGAGTACATTTTAAGTGATCTACTTTTTACTTTTACTCGAGTAGATTTTTACACCAGTAACTGTACTTCTACTTAAGTAAAATTTCATCAAAGTAACAGTACTTCTACTTAAGTACATTTTTTCTGTGCTCTTTCCACCCCTGATCACTTGATCTAAAAGCCCAAAAGCTAACCTTTAACCTTTAGCCTTTTGTCTTTTGTTGGACTAATTCAGTGATGCAAATAGAGCAAACCTTGTCAGTTTCCCTCAGGCTCGTCTTTGCACTGTTCACTGTGTATTTCTCTGCTTCTCATTGGTCCTTGTAAGCTTAACAAACCCAGATATGACCTGAGACTGAAACACGCCTGAAGCGAGTGTAGTGTCTAAGCTTCTTTACACCTCTTCCTTCTTAACCTGGAGCTTTCTTTTGTGTCCCTCCATCCATCTCTGCCTTTCCTTTAGCTGCTCTGTTGCTTCCCAGCTCTATAGTCTCTCTCTCCATTCTCTACACTCTGACTGTTTTTTCTCCTTCTTTTAATCGCCACTCTTTCCACTTACCTCTTCTTCTTCTTCACTCTCGTTTTTATCTTGCAGTGGAACTAATTGAAAAACTGGAGTAAAGCCTGGGGAGCACCATGGGAGAGAGAGAGAGAGCAGGAGAAAAAATACTGTAATTATTTTAACCAGAAAGTGAAAGGATGCAGAATACTGCAACCATTTCTGCTCCCGTCACAAAATGCCCGAAGCAGAACGCGACACGTGTGATGTCAGTGTGGAGGACGGAGATACTGATTAGCTGTGACGAGCAGATCAAAACTACAAAGAGAGAGAGAGCAGGAGATTAAGAAAGCACTCATAGGATGAGAGCGAGTGCTTTCCTTCACATTATTACATGTATGTATGATCTACAGCCTGGATCTGGATCTGGAAAAATGAGGCCAGTCACTGTGTTTGGTGCTGAAAATGTAGAATCAGTATCCGACCATCAAACTAATGTTCAAATGTGTCAGTTTGTTTCCTAATGCTTAAAGACAAACATGAGTAATAGCAGCATTTTCCCTGTTCTGTTTTAGAGTTAAACCATTTCCTTCTCATCTCAGTGTCACTTTGCACATTTCTGCTTTGTTTCTGTTTCATTGATGTCATTACAGGCTTTTAAACGTAATGAAATTGTACCAAACGTGTTTAATACCATGGCTGCCAACTTTTCAAATAAAAAACATGGAGATCCCTGGATCCTAATGATTGCTGGAGATTGATATTGGTATTGTGCCTCATATCTTACATACATATACCAGAGACAGACAATGTGATGTCATTTCCTGCATTCTGGTACATTTAGGGGTAGTTTTCTGTCATACTGACTTACGACCTTGTTTTTATCTTTTGAGTGAATTTTGTTTATTGTTTTTTTTACTTTTATATTTAAATTAATCAATCAATCAATCTTTAGGATAATGCAGACATAACCGATCCATTTGAACCAAAAACAGATGATAAAACAGACTGTCTCACTTAAATCAAATATACGTTATTATCCTGTTTTTCATACAACTGCAGACATTACAAATGCAATAAAAGTCAGCTTACCAGTGACGTGCGGTGAGGTTCGTGGCTGGTGAGGCACTGACTTTTTCACTGAGTCAGATTTACAATTATTTGAACCCATTTATAGAGTAGCATAAATTCACCGTTCAAGCTTGCACATTGACTACTGGTTGTGTTTTATGTCTCATATCAACATTATTACACACACACACACACACACACACACACACACACACACACACACACACACACACACACACACACACACACACACACACACACACACACACACACACACACACAGACATTTTTGACCATGAAAGAAGTTTATATTCATAGCGCCTCAGAGAAAGAGCGCATATGCAATTCCATAATTCATACTCAATAAAAACAGAACTCATGTATTCATGGTCTTTACTCTCAGTGTCTTACACACTGATAAAACTCAATTATGTTCTCAGTTTAGTCAACAACAGCAGAATGTTAATGGAAGATTATTCAACTTAAATGTAAATCTCAGACAATGGAATTTGTATTCATCATCAAATTCTATCAAATTTGTTATAATTACATTTGAGGGTGTTAGTTAACTACAGCTTGCAGAATTGACCTCAATTTTTACCCTTCCAGCAAAGTTCATTCAACTCATGCCACTTTTACAAAAGTTGGCAACACATTCAATTCTACAGTAGCACTTCCAGTGATGAGATGGCTAAAAACAGGAAACCCTAAGCTCAAAGATGAATGAGTCCACAGACACTATCAGCACTATACTATTAAAAAATTATTGCTTTAATGTAGCTCAGGGCTGTCAAACTTATTTTAGTTCAGGGGCCAAATACAGACCAGTTTAACCTCATGTGGGCCACAGATTATAGGCAGGAACAAGAGCAGTTTTGCTTAGCTTTACTTGTAAATGAAGTCCATTCACCTATCCTTCTGGACAATACCTTATCTCCTTTTAGTTTTAAAAGTCTCTCCGTCTGAATAGAGATGACTGAAAGTCTTCCTTGTTTAGTCCGATTCTGGCCTTTTTAGCCTCACGCTCTGTGACACACGCCCCCTTCACTTGAGGCAGAGGCACTGGCTGGCACTGGTTTTATGACAAATCAACAAGAGCAAATATGTAATAAACAGACATGAAATACATTACCTGTTCTATGTGAAGTGAGGACATATAACAAAAGTCTCTACAAACATTACATTGGTGACAGTTAGAAAGCAAAAGGCATACGCTCAACCTAATGTGTGAGGGATTGCACAATCATGTGCTGCCTCCCGCAGAGAAAATATTTCAAATTCAGCAATTTTGATTATATTAATTATTGAAATTTTTTGTCACCATACTGAAATTACATTACATTCATTGCACAGATCTCTGTCTCCCGACTGCATGTCACTGTGGCTTACATCGACATATTTAGAAAATGCATGTATACAGCTGTTGTTGAGCACGCACCCTTTAGTTAATGACAGACACACCAAAAAGTCATCCAAACTTTTTTAAACAATGACTTTGGTCGACGTCGCCTTCTTTCTTTCCGACTTTGTCAATGGAAAGCTGATAACTCGGCCGTGTCGTCATTCCCAGCCCCAACTTCTGAACTCAAAGGTAAATGGAAATATACTGTAAATGAAGGTTGTGACTATCCGGTTGCTGTGTCATTATCAGTGTTGTGCAAGTTACTGAAAAAGGGTAACTAGTTACCGTTACTAGTTACTTCATTCACAAAGTAACTCAGTTACTATTTTGATTACTTACACCAAAAAGTAATGCGTTACTTAAAAAAGTAACTTTTGATTTACTTAGAATGAAAGAATGTATTTTTTTTTTTTTGGGGGGGTCATTTATGTCCATACAGCTTTATATCAATGCTGTAATAATATAATAATCCACTGTCGATCAACTGTGCCCCTGTATTAACATTGTTTTGGATAAAAGCCTCTGATAAATGAAATGTTATTGTATCCATCTCTACAGTTTCTAATCATTTACATTCACTGTACTAAACTCTGCTCAGTATTAGTCTTTACAAACATCAATCTGACTGAAACACTAAGTATTCTTTCAATACCAGTTTATTTACCGCAAAAATATGTAGCGCCACTGTAAACAGGAAGTACACTGCAGCTAGCAAAGTAATGGACAAACGCACCATATTGTAATGGTCACTGCGTTATTTCTTTAAAAAACAATTGAGTTACAGTTACTGTCAAAAGTAACGTTGGGGCGGTAATGCGTTACTTCAACACTGATCATTATACCAACATTCTATCCGTACGCAGTGCCCCTATTTGGCCAGTTTAGGTCAAGAAAATAAGAGTTAACTTTACCCCAAACCTAAACCTAACCCTAACCCTGGTTATAACCTAACCCTAAAACGCTACGTACGTGTACTTTGGTAACTGTACCAATAGCACCAGGGGTTGTCCGTACGGTGGCGCCACCTTGCTATGTTTTTTTTTCTTAGTAAGAAATTTGACATATGAAGTAGCTGAAATCAACCAGTTGTGTGACTCTTGCGGCAAATGGGTGAGAGTTGGCTGCCACGTTAATACTGTTAATGGAGTGAACTATTCTCATTAATTTTTATATTTATACGCAGCAGAAATGTGCCAAAACAAGTTAAATTTATAAAAACTCATCACCAGATGAACTTTTTCACACGTTTTCCTTTTTCGGGTGTGCTAAAAGTCAGCTTAATCCAAGTATGCACCATCATCAGTAGTTTTACTGGACCTTCATGGTGACTTTCTACCATCTGCTGGGTGCCTGTTAATGAAGCTGAGACCTAGTCGTTTAACAAAGGCAGCAGATTGTGGGAGTCACGTAGTGTCTGATTACACTGTTAGTTGTTAGAATCCTCACACTGCTGTGTGTGTGCATCCAACAAATGTTGACATCTTTTTCCTACAGTAGGAGATTCGTGCGTGGGCTTCAGCAGACGGAGCAGACCTCGACTGGCGTTTGATTAATTCTAGAAAAAAACAGACGATGGCACGAGGGCAGCATGGACTCAAAGAGGGAAGTCCAGGGAATTTCAGACGAGCACGATGAATGTAGGCAGACACGGATACGTGAGTGAGGAGAGGAGAGGATGGAGGGAAGATGGACAGCAGGCTGTGATGGTGCCAACACCTACACACATTCCACTGCTAATTGCTTCCTCTGTACATATTAGCCTCTGTGCAGCGCAGCGTGCAGGCGTACGCCTCGGTCTGTGCTGCTGCTGCTGCTGCTGGAGTTGAACAGATACCAAGCTTTGGTGCATCATGTTGGTGGGAGTTCAGTGCATCAAAAAAACATTTCATTTCTCCCTGAACATTTGAAAATGTGCATGAGATGAAACTGGTGAGTGATGCTTGCAATTAGCAAACCTCCCAGCAGCACATTGCTTATGAGTTTTAGGTCTTTGCTGTCTAAGAAATATTGTTCTCACTCTTTGTGAGCTTTCCATCCATCCATCCATCCATCCATCCATCCATCCATCCATCCATCCATCCATCCAATCAAGCTCCCAAAACCTCCTTGATTTATCACTGGCCAAAGAGAAGGCTATAAAGGAGGGGTGCACAAACTGGCAAATCTGCAGACTGCTCTTTGCAATCTACTGTGTTGAGGGTTATAATTGTAAATGATTAGATTTTAATATTTACACTGTTAAAGTTATTAAATAATTATTCAATATTTGTATAATATTAAAATACAATGGTAATATTGAAACAGTAACTCTTAAAAACTGAGTTAAAAATATAAATACAACCAAACAAATATTGTGAAAATAAAGTTTGTAAAATATACAGAGGACATTTCATCATGGCAGAACTAAAACTATGTGAAACTGGGATGATCAGCAGTTTGTTTACAGTAGCATCACAGTAGGATCGACACAAAATGCCTCCGCGATCGACCGGGTTGTGTGTAAATGTCACTGTTTTTCATGTTGGTGCTAAATGCAACAACAGACCAATAAAGTATTCACAAAGTATTTTACATTATTATGTCCATCTTTCGATTATTTTTGTTGCTTTTCGGAGGATGACCATATATGGCTGACGTCACAGGTCGGCCATTGAGATTCCATCACACCCTAAACACATGCTGGGTGAAAAAATAACAATGTTTAATTAAAAATTATGGACCAACCGAGCATGGCTATTTCTATCACCGGATATCAGCATTATATTTTTTGTCATTGAATAAAACGGGGCTAAAAACACAAAAATTTTGACATAGGAACTTTAGGGTTGGACTAATTCCGACATTTCAAGTTCCTCTTTGAAATGATGGCTCCCATCAATCCCCAAAAGAATAGGAAGATGCCTACAGCGCTGTTGACACATTATGTTTTAGTCTTTTTAAGAAATTTTGTGCTAATAATGATTAAAATACACCACAGCACTGATGATATTGAAAGGTAAAAAAAAATAGTAAAGACAGGATTAATTTCTCATTAGCATCATTATGTGTTTGACGAGGCCTGCAGTGTGTAGAGCAACACACACACACGTACGTCTGCCTTTATCATCAGTCGGTGTCTCTGCAGCTCCTAGTGAAGACAGGAGTTCTCATTAAACGCTCGTGGCAGGAAGGAAGAGGTGCTGTTTTTAGACGTCTACACGCTAACTGATGGAAGGAAAACAGAGGAAAAGTTGTATGGAAACTGGGACAGAAGTCTGTGATAAAATAAGGTGTTTTTTTTGTTTTGGTGGATCACCCCCCACCCCCCACCCCCCACCCCTAGTGTCCACTGAACAGTCTTCATCGTGCCTGATTTTACAGCGTAAGAGAAAAGCTTGTGTGTGTGTGTGTGTGTGTTCACTGTCTGAGATGAAAAGTGAGTAATTACTGCCTCTTTCCTTCCCCCTCTGTCTCCCATCATCCTCCCATCATGCTTTGCCTCTTTCATTTCATCTTCCAATTATTGATTCTACTTCTCTCTAACTTTTGTTTACCGTGTCTCCTCCCGTTTTTCTATTTTTTCGGTGTTATTTATGCACAGTATATATTCGTCTTCAAACACACCAGTAGAAAACACATTTTCCTCGAAAGCAATTTTGAAATAAACACACTGTACAGTATGATCAAAGCTTATAACTTCTAAAGGATTAGTTGCACGTTGTGAGCAGCACTAGCCTGATTTATTGCAGTCAGGGATTTAATTCAATTAAACTTTATCTATATAGCACCAATTCCAACAATAACTCATCTTACAGCACTTGTCACAAAATTGTTAAGAAAAAAACCTAATAATTCTACATGAACATGCATCAGTGATGTTGGAGAGCAAAAACTATCTTTTAGCAGGAAGAAATCTGCAACAGAACGAGGCTCAGAAGTGGAGAACATGTGCCTTGATTGGTTATAGGGTTAGTGGACAGAAAGAGGAGAACAGAACAGGAGAGAGAGAATGAACATCAGAGGTTTAAGCTTTTTTATGATATATGCTTTTTCCAATAAGTTTTTAGTTTAGCCTTAAAGGTGAAGAGAGTTGCACCCTCTCGTACTAAGACTGAGAGCTGGTTCCAAAGGTGAGGAGCCTGGTAGCTGAACCCTCTGCCTCCTGTTCTACCTCTGACATACTTCAGCGGAGTGTTCTGCCCAAAAGATTGGTTAGAGGAACTCTGAACCTCCTTCCTGAGTTCAGTAGAACATATTCAGGGTGCAGCACCTCAGACGTGTCAGATAAAGGTCGTATGTAAGTCTGAGGGTTGTTTGTACCTGCCGTTATTGACAGATTTTGTATCTGAGTTTTGGATTTAACAGGTAAACTGGTGAACCAGTTGTTAACTTATTCATGTTCTGGTTTCATGGTTTGGTATCTACACGGGGTTCTCTTCATCAGGTTGTTCATATTTATTCACCATAAATCTGAGACATTTAGTGAACAATGACATTTTACCTGTGGTATATCGCCACTGTTACGGGTTTGAGATGATAAAATGAGTATCCCAATATGACCACTTCTCTGTCCTACTTTTAGCTTCTGTTACAACTGAACTCTGAACTCACATCTCTCTAGAACTCTCTGCAGTGAGCTGTTTTGTTCTGAAGCCAATTAGACACACAGTGGGTAAAGACAATGGGAATGTTTAATGGACACGCCGACACACTGCTAACATCATTATCTCTCTCCCTGCACTTGGACGTCCTGGGGAGTTTAGGTGACTTTGATTGTTGCATTCCTGCGTGAAAAAGTCACTGACTTCTTGTGAACTTAATGTTCTTTTTCATCATCACAATAATAAACTAGAAAAGCACTCGGAGAGCACAGACCCCCGTCAAGCAGCTCAAGCTCAGGATTACTATGACTACCTGACAACATTGAGCTGTGTTACCATGACTACCTGTCAACATTGAGCTATTTATATATATATATTCTTTCGGTTGCCAGAACATCAACTAAATGTAATCACCTGTCCCTTGTTCCATTTATGAATTTTCCTGAAAATTTCATCCAAATCCGTTCATACCTTTTCAAGTTATCTTGCTAACACTGACAGACAGAGAGACAAACGGAGGGTAAAACATAACCTTACCACTCTGCGCTTCGTGCTTGGCGGAGGTAATAATAAATCCTCTGTCAGTCTTTACTTTGTTGGAGTCGCCCCTGTAGGGTCTTTAGTTTAACATTAAAGATTCAAAGAGCTTGAGCTATTAAGACAAAAGAAAAGAACTAGATTTAATGTGCACGCTAATAGACTGCATGTGACGTTGATGACCAACGTGGCAGACGAGCGAGAGCACAGGCTCATTATCAAAATGTTCAAGGTTTTTGTGGAAGGGGAGGATAGAAATGCTATTTTACATTAGTGCTAGGACCAGATGCTTTGGTCCTGATTGAGTTTTATTGCCATTCTTGTGAGCGGATTCAATATATATTATGATTCTGATTTATTGTTATTCGATAATAACGGTTATTGTGATTATGATTCCCTTATTTTCCTTCTCCAAAAACAAAAGTGGAATCATTCACTTCTAGAAACAATATGAGTCATAGTTCCAAAAATAAAGATGTGAACATGCATGCACGACACTACATGTAACACATGAGCACATATGAAGACATGAAAATAAATATATGTGTATTATATCTTTACTCACCCTCTTTTTTTACTTCTTTTTTTCAATTGTTTATATTTTACATGCCTGAATTAGATATAATCGATATAGATGTCATTAATGTAATATTTATTAGTGTTTCTTGGGTCAAGCTTGTACGTAATTGGGCTAGGGTGAACTGGTGGCCCAGGGGCCACATGTGGCCCTCTGTTTAATTTTGTGCGCCCCCCAAAGTAAATGCACATGACTCTTAAAACACACAAAATGACATGCATAAATACACAAAAATGAGATAAAAACACACAAAGCCTTTGTTGTTTCCTGTGTTAATGCTCAGATTGGTTCCTGCTACCACTCCTTGTGTGTTTGGTTAGTGGTTAGTTGTCCTCTGTAAAGGGTTGTTTTTCACTAAATATCACAGTGCTGATTTGAGTAGGTTAGTTGTAGTATTAGTAACTTTTAAATATTAGATTCAGGATGCCCCACCCTTACAGTGTCTGCTTGGCCCTGCTTTTGTCTCCAACGCTCTTTGATACTTGGTTCATCCATCAATATCCTAGAGACCTCAGAAATGCTGTAGTGAGCCTCACTCACTTCCCTCTAACTTTAACTTCATGCTGGGAATACACAGAGCCCAACATGTTACAAATCTCCAGTTAGGTAACACCACGTAGCATACGTAGCTTTCATGGACAAGTTTTTGACAGCAGCCTGATGAGCTCACGGAGGAATATGGAGCACTGTGGATCGATGTGAACTGTCCAAGATGTGATGATGGGATGAATTTGGATGTGTGCGGAGTCAAACATGTACCCATTCGGCACTTGTAGCGCCGCGTACCATATTGTGACGATCCGCACTCACCCACGCACGTCCGCGACTGAGCGTCAGAGCTTGACAATTTGCCTCTGACCCGTGCTATTATTTGTACTGCCTCGTATGTGGTGTTTAAATGTGAGGCACACTGTCACAAGTATAAATTCCTGGCGTTCGTAACATGCCAGCGCTCTGTGTGACCCCAGCATTAGGTAAAAGGTTTTATAAAAGCTGCTGTGCTGTCGTTCCATCCAGAGGAAAGCAGAATGTGATGGAACAGGTGACATGAGCTCAGGACTGGGATTTATGCTTCAGTTTTCTTATTGCCACACACACACACACACACACACACACACAGACACACACACACAGTTGTTAAATCCCACTAATCCAGTTGGCAGATGCTAATTAGAAATCTAAAAACGAATTACTCGCTAAACAAAGTGAAAGTCTGATTCTATAGTCAGCTTAAACCAACAGTATACTGAGTGTGTGTGTGTGTGTGTGTGTTTTGAGTTCTTTTCCTCATTAGTTTTCTGTGCAATTCTGTCTTTTACACCTTTTATTTTGCACACACGCGCATGCACACACACACCCATTAATAATTTCTCAAACAGGAAATCTAGTTTCTCTAGTTCTTCCTGTTTGGCCTCCACATGCACACACCTGTTGTCATCTTCATCAGTCAGAGTCTCACGTCTGCTCCTCGTCGTCTGCTAAGGATTAGCCTTCCTCTGGCAGCTGCTGCTGATTTTCCAGGATAACTATTAGCTTTTAATTAAAGGAACATTTCCACTGGAAGTTAATGCTGCTAATGGTTGGAGACTTCAGCTCATCTCGTTCAGCTACTTAGCTTCATGATAATTAATGAGCATTTCTTCTGGGCAACTCATTAAACACAGGTTTAGTGTTATTGTAGTGGAATGGTAACGGTCTGCTGGAACCAGAGACTAAACATTCCATGAGATATTATCTGCTGAACATGCAGGATATGACACATTTAAAGTCTTTCTGGGGCTCCGGAAGCCCAGTCCTTCCTGAAAAAGTCATTTCTTTCCTCAGAAGGAAAAGATGTTTTACAAAGTGATAGTTTATAATCTAAATGTGTGTGTCTGTCTGACGGTGGAACCAACACAGCCATAGTTGGGGATTAGCTGCAGGACAGACACTGACAACTTTTCTTTCTCAGAAAGAAACACAAGAATATGGCAATAGACCAAAATACAGAAATTATACAAAATGACAACAAAAATACTCCAGATTATTCAAAAAACACACTACTACTACTACATGAAAACACAACATTTTTTATTTTTTTCTGTTCGACTTTTTCATTGTGTTGTGTGTTTTTCTCTCATGTTGTGTATTTCCCTTGTCAATTTGTGCTGTTTTTTTTTTTTTTTTTGTGATTTCTTGTTTCAACAGTCATTTTTGTGTGTTTATCATGTTGTTTAGTATATTTTTGCGTTTTCCGAGTACATTTTGTGCATTTTTCTTGTAATTTTGTGTGTCTTTGCCTTTTTTTTGGGGTATTTACTTTGAGGGGGGGGGGGCACAGAATTAGATGGAGCCGGGCCACCAGTTTCCCATGCATGGTTTAGATTTGGTACAACAGATACAGGTTATATTTCCTGCATTCTGAAGGGAAGGTGCACATACTGTAGATATAGAGTAGAGTAGAGAAGATTATTTAACAATAGTAAAATTATGAGAAAAAAAGAACATAAGTATAATACAAAATAGTGTCAGATGTAGAGGGAACAGAGCGTAATTAATATTTAAAAATATGAATTATTAATTTTAATGGTTGGTTATGCTAGGAGTGCCATCTGAAATTGAGTTCCCTTGTTTGGTGGGTTCTTGGTATTAGAATAGAGGTTTAATAAAAGTTTGAATGTCAATGAAAACAGCAGTTTACGATATGTACATTTCATTTTACAGGTTCCTATTGACATAAAATTACAAGCATGATGAAAAAAAGTAAGCAGTTTCACAATTATTCACAGATTAATTTGACTCTCTGGTATCACACAATATATACAGTACATTTATACGTAATTGTTTCTATAAGAGTTTTACGTTCTAAGAAGGGGGAGAGAAAAAGATAGAAGTTTAGGTAATAAAATTAATAAAACTCTAACTAATATAAAGTTATAGACTATGAACTTAGATCTTTGATTAGGAGATTTATAGGTTTGAACCACCTTAAAACCAGTTTACCCTTCCTCGACAGGCGTGATCACAAAAGCTCCATGTGCGTAACCGGCCGCAGGGGAAGCTTTTTCCTTGTGCTTTCCCAGATATCCGCTCCTTCCTGTACGGGCTCGCTGGATACTATCTGCACCTTGATTGGTTGTGGTTCTCCTTTGCACGGCACGGCTGTGGTCGGCAAAGATCGTCTCAAACCAACCCAAAATCTCACATCAAATGCCAGAGTTTGTTGTCCAATTACTCATTGTAAAGTTCTAAAAAGGAAAATGGCAAAAAAGGAAAAAGTTGCTTGGCTGTTTCAAAAATAAAACTGCTCTCACTGAAGATAAAGTAACAAAAAGGACCAAAGTAGAAAGAGGAAAGAGACATGAGAGACAAACCAAAATGTGATCTGATTGGCTAAAACTACTATTTGGGTTCTAGGTGGGATGAAACCTGATTGGTTAAACACAGGAGGAGGGTGATTTGAGTTACTGTGGAGGAGGACAAAATGGTGGATGAAGCTCAAACCACATGTTCTCAACAAAGAGCCATAAAAGACAAGATGTTGGAGGTGTCCGTGTGTTATCACCGTGTGCCCAATTCAAACATAATAAAAACAAGATCTTCATGTCGTTTCAGACAAAATGGTTTCTTTGACTCTTAAATGAAACTTCTGTAAATATTATG
The DNA here is from genome assembly GCF_900634775.1 of Gouania willdenowi. NCBI lineage: Eukaryota > Metazoa > Chordata > Actinopteri > Blenniiformes > Gobiesocidae > Gouania > Gouania willdenowi. The sequence goes on from NC_041051.1 coordinate 23,457,855, forward strand.
AAAACATCATTTTAATGAATCAGATTGTATTAATTCTTGAAAGTAACTTTCAAATACTGTAATTATTCTCTTAACAGTTAATAATAACTTTACACCTTAACAGAAAAGACCTAGAAATGAATGCTTTAATCAATCATAAGGAATATTATTGGTCCTTAAACATCTTCCCTGGAAAAGTTGGTCATCAAAACATTCACCACATAAAAGCATATGAAGGAACACTTTTCCTGAAAATAACAAAATGGTTAAAGGTTGAATCAATGTCTTGAATAAATAAGATGCACATTTGGGTCTTTGGGGCATCTGAAGGCGTTTGTTTTCTGTATTTGATTTCAGTTTTCAACTCCTGTTGGCTTAAAGATGGTCTTTGAGTCTGGAATGCTCAAATTACTCCTGTGTCTCTGTTGGAATGTGCGTGTTTGTGAAGTGGGATGATGCCTGCAGTCAGGATCCAGGGTGCTGCAGGATGATGGTTTGGATTGAAGGAGTGCTCCTCTGGAGTCTGTTTGAAGTGATGAAAATGTAATTAAATTCCAATTGTGCAAAGAGTGTTTTTACCGCCTGGCATCTCGATCTGAGTTCCTACACAAATAAAATATAATCTTAATGTGTAATTTAATATAAAGAGGAAATATAAGTACAGGAATATAAAAAATATATCATTTGATCTATCATTTATTGTCAGTATAAAGCTAAAGCTTCACATCCCTCATGACATAACTTTCCTACATCCTGTGTAAATAGTGACTTCAGAGGAAAAACAAAAGTGTCAGTGGTCATTACAACCACAGGGAGTTAGTGGTAGTAACTGACTCAGCACACGCCCTTCTGGCCCCGATCCCCACTGGCTGATACTCAGCTGGATTTGGAGGATTTAAAGTTTCTGCTGATCAAGTCTTGCGTTAGACTTGCAAAATCCACAAGATGCATTAGAGATCAGAGACGCTGCAGCCCCATCAACTCAGCAAAAAGTCATAGTGGACCCTTAATAAACTACATTTTCAAATATTTTTGTTTACCATAAAAAGTAACTGCTGTATTTAGAATTTTAATAGATTCATTGTTATGTTGATGTTTCTAAAATTGAGTTGTTGCTTCTGTTCAATAGAAATGTATTATTTTTTGTTATATGAGCACATATCCAAACTAATGCTCTTCTTGTATTATATTTCAGTTTGTTTTCAATCAGTATTGGACAAATGCATTGCTTACATTTACTGAACTTAATTTTACTAATCCATGAAAGAATGCAGTTAATTACAGAAGATCATGCAATTAACTTGATTTAAGGGCTCTACTTGGACAAACTGACCGAAATGTGTTGCCAGACACAATTAGGGATTTTGAATCATTTCGCCCTGCAGATGCGTTAATTGCACTACATTTTTAATGAGATGAATCATGATGATGAAGTATTTGGTGTTAACGTGTCAATTTTGACAGCCCTAGTAAAAACGGTACATTAAGGAGCACATTTTAAATTAATTAGCAAATAGTTTGATGCTTTCTTTGAAACACATTTTATTCTTGCGACACAGACCTGAGGCTGCAGATGAAGGTTTTGCCCCCTTTTGATCACCTGACCTGCTCAGTCTCCGCCTCCTCCTGTGTGTTAATTCACAAACTCAACTGATGTCACTTTCCTGCAGAAATGAAGCCCTGCAAGCAGCTTAAATCTGTATGTATCCTGCAGAGCCTGCTCTCTTTTAATTAAGCAGGGACTGCACCTAACACATGGAGGCACAGAATAACGTTCACTGCCCTGCCATGGGAGGATTCAGGAAGGATATACTTTCTTATTCTTCTAGTAACAACATGCCGGAGTTTGTTCTGAAATCACGCTAATTGTGCAGTGTTTCTAAAGTGTTCTGGCTCATTCATTTTTTTTTTTATTTAATAGAAATGTGTATGTTTGGGAATGTATCACATGTTACCACTCTGTCTTGAAGAGTAGCAACAAAGAAGAGAGACCACACAAAAGCACAGGGTTTAGCAATATATTATTGAACAAAAATAACGTGGATGTGTAAATCAGTATGAATGCAATAGTGTTGAAGTGCGTGTAGTGAGTGGCTGTGTAGATAAATCAACTAAACTAACAAAAGCATGGATGGCAAAGGCAGGAGTGGAGCAGGTCTCAATCAGGCCCTTTTAAAGAGCCACAGGTGGACCTGATTACCAAAACCCCACCCAAACTCCTGCAAAGAAGGAAACAATTAGCAGAAAGTTCTTTCAAAATAAAAGGTCAACCCTTTGATCGTCACACACAGCATGTTGGGACACAAGAGAGGAACATTTTTAATATCTACGTACCTACGTTTGAGAGACAGAGGTGTAAAGAGTACTGATATTTCCTACTCAAGTACAAGTACAAGCAAGTCCTACATAAAATACTCAAGTACAAGTAAAAAGTGGCTCAATTAAATAGTACTTAAAAGTAAAAAAATACGAGTTAAGTTCACTCCCATGTTTATTTTTGTTGATAATATCTTGGTACGGTTCCCTTGCATACAGTAAACATCTCATGTATAAACTTCAAAAAGAAGAAATGAAATCTTGCACAATTGGTACTTATTTTGTTTTCCACAAATGCATCTGTAAAAAATAAAATGTTTGTCAAAATGTACAATTATTGTATAAATAAAATAACGCAATTATATAATTTTTTTTTTTTTTTTAATTCTCAAGCTCTAAGAATAGATACATTTATGAACTTTAAAAAAGTGCCATGCCAAATGTGCCGTGTGGGTAACAACATAATAGGTAGAAACACCAACCTGAACCCAAGGAAATGGCTTTTGATCAGAAATGGCACGACTAAGGACATATGGATTGTGTTCACTGTGAACAGAAATTAAAAAATATTCACACAAAAAAAAATTAACTCAGTAAAGGTTGGGTCTACAAATGTAATGAATTACTTTACTTCTTTTAAAACAAGTAAAATTACTGATTTATGAATATACTAATGTATCAAAGTACAAGTAAGTACCCATAAAAGCAACTCAATTACAGCTACATGAGTACTCATAATCCATTACTTTCACCGACAGCCATTTTTTTCTTCACCAGTCTGTCCTGTGACACGTGTTCATATTCACCTAATTACAATAATGCAAATCAAAAACACTGTGACAATTAAATACACAACACCTGACTAATTTAAAAAACACAAATTCAACCAATTGAAAGGGTGAGAAGAAAATAAACGGCCAGATTTCCATTATTAACTACATTTTCCCTTTTCATTATTTTACACACATTTCACTGAAACAGATACAAAAAAACATTCAGTCTAATCAGAATAATCACAGTATAAGTATAATGACTCTTTCAGTCATGTTCATTCAGTCGTGGGCAAATGGAAAAATCCTCTTTTGTTTCACGTCTCTTCTAATTTTCTCTTATCAACTGCATGTGACTGAATTCTCTGTGGCTGACGTGTCGTTCTCCCACAGTTAAGAAAGTCTCATTTTAGTTTGGATGAGAGATTTTTTTTTGACTCAGATATTTAGATAAATCCAGAGTTGATTAGCCATTACAGCCTGCAGTTCCTCATTATTGTCATGTTTTTACTTGAAATACAAATGTACATTATTGTGTATAATATTGTCTATGAATGAAAGCAGCACGTTCAAATGTGTCTCATCTTTATGCATCTGACTTGATAATATTTTACTGGTGTTTAAAGCTTCACCCATCAAAGTGATGCACTGGGTGCTTTTGAGAAAGAATTTCAACAAAAATGAGGATGAAAGGATTCAGTTCTAATCTTTAGATAATAGCTGACAGACACAGCACCGGCCCTAACCCACTAAGCACCTTTTCTAACCCACAGAGCTTCTCAGAGTCCTGCTCCTCTTTCAGTACTGGAACATAGGATCAATCCCAGAACTTCATAAATGACATCAAACTGGGTTCTTTTTCGGATTTTTCAAGATGCACTTTTTTCTTTTTCGTGTATTTCATCCTCTTCATCCTTTCCTCTTCTTTTTTCGATCCCCCGGGCATCACATATTTTTTCTTCACACAAGTCAGGATTAGGCTGGCATGGTGCCGAACTGGGTTTGATTCCAATTCCATGAGAGGTTGACGTGTTCAGACTGATAATTAATCGCTGGGTCATATGGGGTGGCGATTGTAAAGTTGCGCATGCTAAAATAAACAGCAACTTTTTGCCGCATTTATGAATTTTGCAATATTTATTTCTCATGAAAATATGTCTCTGTAAAATGTAAATGTTAAATCGAAATTGAAATGTTATATATTAAATCAAAATCGAAACGTTGAATATTAAATCTACATCTAAATGTTAGATTTAAATATGAATGTTAAATATAAATCTAAATGTTCAATACTAATCTAAATGTTAAATCTAAATGTTGAATCTAAATGTAAATCTAAATGTTAAATATAAATATAAATCTTGTTTGCTGTAAATCTGGTCAAAATTAACATTTAAAAATTCACATACGTTTTTTAACCGTGGTCTGTTACTAAATGTGGCAAAACGTTGCTGATTATTTTAGCATGCGCAACTTTACAATTGGCGCCCCATAGGATCAGTACCTCAGCCCATGAGTGTTTGATCATCACTATCTCCTGAATGCTTTAGCCAAACCCGAGTTTAGTTTGAGTTAGTTTAACGCTTCTTCTTTGTGATACTGTTTGCTGTCCTAACAAGTCCTTCTATTCTCTGCAGGTCACGGGTCGCTGAAGGCATTGCTGCTGGTGGATGGAGATGATGTCCATGCAAAGTGAGTCGTAGGTTTCCTTCAGACTCACACTAGACCTCTTTAGCTCGCTTTGACTGTGCCCAGACTTTGATGGCTGAGGCTTTCTTTGCTTGTTTATATCTTAAAATCCATCAGTAGTGTACGATGGGAGTTACATCTCTTCATAAAAGAGCAGCTTAACTAACAGGGTTGTTTCTGTCAGTTTGGAGAAGGCTGATTATTCTCCGTTAGTCTCGTTGTGCATTCAGACACTTTTCAAAGCAACAAACTGACAGGAAACCCCGTCAATTACAAAGGCTGCTCCTTTGTGATGCGGCGTGACTCAAATCGAGCACTTGTCAGGAAAGAAAAACACACAAAGAAGAAAACAAAGTTCAGACTCAATGATCAATAATGAACTGCAGGTTCATGTGGTTCAGCCTCCTGATTCAAATTAAATGTGTTATTTCTTTGTGCAGCAAAGAGTGGCCCGATATTTTTAAAAGCACTTTTATTACAAAGAGTGTCATGGATGTGATATTTATTTATTTGTAATGTGAAACTGTTGCTGCACAGTCAAACAGCTGCGTTATATTTATGTTGGTACAGCATTAATATGATTTTCAGCAATAAGGATTCGGAATATTAAAAAAAGAGTTGATTCCTTTTTGGGGGATTGGATCCATTTTAGGAACAATCAGTGCTCACAAAAGTACACATTTCTTGTGAAGAATGCTGACGAAGCCGGCCGCGTTTGTACGACCTGGCCTGGTAGTGTTAGTGCGCCATAACACATCCAGAAGGGTTTTGAATGCATCATTGAAAAACATGATGATCTGCGGAAACACATGCAGTGAGCTGCAATCATCTGAAAGCTGAAGTGTTCCCTTTCAAACAAACGCTTCTGTGTAATTTGAAGCCTAATTAATTTCCTCCTGCAGTACTTTAAGAAGTGTTGTTGACATGAAGATGATCCATTCACTGTTACTGTGTGTTATCTAGCTTTTATTGGTTTACAATGTTAAAAGCTACTGGAGACGATAGATTTTTTCAGATAAAGACATAAAGTGTAGGCCCCATAGATCATTTGATTAGAAAAATAATAATTAAAAGGATGAAATTGCTGCTCGAAAGTTTTTTTTGATCTCCACTCTAAACACTCAGTTTATTGACATCAGTGATTTCTTATGTTTCATTTTCCAGACTAGTAGGACAGTGAATGGTTTACTCCATCTTTGTTCTAGTTTGTTCCCAGTATTCCCAGCAGTGATGTGCAGTCAGGGTAGGCATGGTAGGCAGTGCCTACCCAAAGGTGAATTGATATTTTGATTATTTGTTTTAAGTATAATATAATTATAAATTATTTATTTTTCCATTTTCGATAGCCTACAGTACCTATAAGCATTTTGTGCGTTTCATAGCCCAAATTACTAAGCAGCGTTATTTCCTTGTACGACTTCACAATCTCACTCCGCTGTAAGGCAGGAAGAGGCCACACACTCTCCCAAAAGCACATTGCTGCTCTGCCTCTTGCCCCATAGTGTGTTGTTAGGTGTTTGCGCATGCGCACTCAGTTCTCCAATATGAAAACTATTTACGTAAAAAGGCAGCTCTCTACGCTGCCTTTGGACGTAACCGTGCAATGCTAAATGCTATATGTAAGTTCACAGTGCATTAGTGAATTGATTCAACGTGGCAACTGGCCTGCTACGTTCTCTAGCTAGAAGCGGGAAAACACTATAGTCAGGATGACAGCGCTAGAAATGATAAAGAAACTTTCTTTTGAGAAAAAAACGACAGCTTTTAAAAGATGGGAGACCAACACCTGAGTTACCAGACCTTCAGCAAAGGTAAGGTCAGAAAATGTTTTGTACTTTTCACAGTGAATGGTACAAAAAGGAAGGATTGGCTTTGTGGATGCGCCTCACTGAGGCTGTTCCGAGTTTCTGTGTTTCCAACACAAACAACGGATGCGCTGCCGTGTCATGAGATATATCTTGTTGGGAGAGCATGGAGGCTAAATTGAATAATTGTTTATGTTTCTTTAATGGTGTTTTACGATGTTGACTTTGTTAGATTAACCCTTGCCAGCAGAAATATATGAAATTGTCATTAATGGTCTCGATTTGCAACGTGCCTACCCAATCCGAGTGGTCACGGCACGTCACTGATTCCCAGTGATATCACCTTACTCCACCACACATTCAATTTCAGCTGGATTCTAATCTCTCTGTGTAAACCCCAAAAATAATCATCCTCCATCGTTTTGTTGCAACTTTTTAGTGAAAACAACAGAAATATGTTGGGAAGTCACTTTGCCAAAGTTTTGGGGGCAAACACAAGAAATCACTGTACTTAAAAACACTCCAATGCATCCGTCTACATGACTCCATATCCCACAATGCAATACACCAAACTTTACCAATAATAAGATCAGCATCTTCAACCTTTTACATCTTTGAGTAAATGATCATTGATCTATTGATTTATGAGGCCTGTTTGTAAAAATCTCTTGTCTCCAGCAGCTTTAAGTTTACAGTGATGTGAGTATTTTGAATGTGTGTGTCGTTGCCAACAGTGAATGAAACAGACAGTGTGGTGAAGGTGGCGGAGTGGCAGCAGACTTACTACGCCTCAGACTCTGGCATCCAATCAGGAGCCACCACAGTGCGGGATGACGAGAGCAGTGAGTACAGCGGCAGTAAGAAGTACACAGACGTCATTATGACCGCCGCCGCTGCTCCTTCTACAGCCACAGCAAACGGAGGAGGAGGTGGAGCTACTGGTGCTCAGGACGGTCCCACAGGTGAGAATCTGTCCTGGAAATCACTTAGGGTCAGATTTAATGAGTCATTTTAGATTCCAATAACATTGGATATATGAGTATAATGAGCAAATGAACATGTCAGCATTGGTAGATGATGAGAAGACCAAGAAGATAAATCCACTGTTGATTCCACCTCACACACAAGCATCTACAAAAGCCTTTTAATGAACCTTACCAAAAAAGTGTGTTCCTAATCTAGATGATTTGATATCTTCATCGCTGAAATTTGGGATATTCTTGGTTAGTTCGACATGTTTTGTGATTATTATTTATCACCATGAACTGTGTTGATGTTTAAGTTTAAATGGACTTTTGGTAAGATGAATAACACTTAAGTGTCTTTGTGCTTAACTGTGACCATCACTGGTAACTAGTGTTGCAGTACTTGAGAACGGGCTTGGTCTTAAAACCACATTTTAAAGGTCTTGGACTACCAAACTCAGGATTTTCCTTCAAGACCTACACTGATTTCTGCAATTCTTCAAAGTTATGAATGTGATAATAAGGAGAAGAACATAGTCAGATGATAAATATCTTCAATTCAATAAGACAGAAGATAATCTGGAGTTTGTCGTCCTTGGTCAGGAAGGAGGAAAATCAGATCAAAAACAGCCTGATTATCTTTATATGTGAACCCTGCTTTAAACCCTGGAGGGAAGGCACCTGAGGGACAAAGCTGAACGACACATTACTGCCAATAAAACCACAAAAAACCAGTAGCCTGAAGGGGATCCACACTACCACCCACCGCTCAACCAACAACATGAACATGAAACCAACACAGTGCTGCAAACGTTTTTACAGTGAGATACGTGTGCTTCCACTAGCTGACATGTAAGGAAATGTTACTATGAGTGATGTCGTGATGATAATGTGATTAACACTAAAGATCTAAGTGGTTAGAGCCAGGATTTTGTTAATGGACATGCATAGTAAACTACTGCTTTTAGCTTCTGACATCAGAATTATCTTTATTTGGAGGCAGATTAAATCAGATTCATCTAAATCACATCAACATTTGATTTACCCCAAGAACTTCATCTCAGGGTAAATGTTCAACTACACACACACTTTACATTATGTGATAAAGCACATTACGTTCTACTCCACAGCTTTTGAGTGCTTTACTTTATCCATGAAAGTAAAAGTAATAAACTCGAGGTCAAACAAACGCTTCAACCTGTTCATGAGTATTTTAAAATGACTCAACTATTTGCTTAAACCAAAAGATTTCCACTTGAAATCGAGATGTGCTCGATGTGCTGCTTATTCAACAGAAGAATAATTCATCCTTGATTTGCATGATGCGTTCTGTTGAGAGAAAATGATTGAAATGGTGTATAAATGGGCTTTACAAAACCGATGTTGAGCTAGAAGTTAGCTTTTGCCAGAGATTTCAGTGAGTCTTTGGTTGAACCTCTAGGATTATTCTCCACCTCCCCTCAGCTTTTGGCGCTGTGCTCTCCCAGTCATCGTGACTCGTGAAGTGTCTCCATTTATAGACATTCTGTCTCACTGTGGACTGATTCACATTAATACCTGTAATGATACCTTTCTGAATCTTTTCAGCTTCAAGCAAGTCAACAAATCCTTATCTGTGTTCTGAGAGCGCCTTTGTGTGAGACATGATTCACATCAGGCAGTGCTTCTTGAGAATAATAAACTTAGAGCTGAAGTAGAGTTAGGACAAGGCACTTTAGTCTGGGAGCCACAAGGATGAACCTTGTTTTGTCAGATAAATTTCTATTTTTGGATGTTTGGTTTATTGATCAGTCAGAGCATACACAGCCTACACTCTGGTCAGACCAAGGGAAAAGGGGTAGAAGCCTTAGCGTCTTAGAGATGGTACTGTAAAATCCCTCTGGCCATGGTCAAAGTTTTTTAACATTGCCTCTCCTATCACAATGGCATTTTCATCATTTACAGATGATCTGGAGCTTGCTTTGAAACACATGAAACAGTAGCACATACTAATTGTGAATGCTTGCCTAATCCTATTAAAACTGGCCTTAAACTTGGTCAAACCTTGGACATACACTATTCTAGTGATGCTTTAGTACTTTTACTGACATTAGGTACACTAAAAACAGTGGATAGTCATGGTTTGATGTCTTTGCTGAGCAAAAGAACTTTGAAAAAAGGCATGGTAAACGTGCTTAAAACAGAGGTAGGCAACTTTTATTACAGCGGGGCCACAAAAATGTGTTTGTCTGATCGGAGGGCCACATGATCATTCATGACAGCATTTAATATAATGAGCGATCTGAACATTAATACAGTTTTTCTCTCATTCTGTGTACGTTTTTTTGTTGTCTTACACATTGTGAGGTATTTTTCTGTAGTTCTTTTGTATATTTTTCCTGTAAAATATATGTTTTTTGGAGTCATTGTGTATTTGTGCTATCATTTTGTGTTTTTTGGAGTAATTTTCATGTGTTTCTGTTGTTTTTTTTTCTTTTGGTGTACTTTTGTTGTCATTTTTTGTAATTTTGTCTATATTTTTTTGAGTCATTTTGTGTATTACTGTTGTCGTTTTTGTTCATTTTTTTTTTTTTTTCAGTATTTTCTGTGTTTTCTCTTGTCTTTTCCTGTATTTTCCCACAATGTTTTAATTTTTTGTGTTTTTTTAATGTATTCTTGCTCTTGTTTTGTGTTTTTCTGTCATTTTGTTCATTTACTTTGGGGGCTGTATAAAATTAGACTGAGGGCCGAATCTAACCCCCGGGCCGCCAGTTGCTTATGTCTGACTTAAAACAATAATGAGTGTACAGTGTCATCTGGAGTGTTTTTCAGTAACTAGGCCCGAGACTAATTTATAAGACATAATCAATGCCATCATTCTTTCATGACCAACCCTCACCCCGCATGCATATTTGAGGGGGAAGGGTTAATTTGCAATATTATACTAATGATTCTGACAAAACCATGTTCACTGAAATGTAAGGGTTTGGCTCCTGGACTACTTGGTTTACTCAGAGCTACAGCACATATCAACTATTCCTACTCCTCCCTGTGAAGCTGAGAAAAGTCAGCAGCCATTTGTCATCAAGGATCAGGCCCTGGGCTTGAAGGAACTTTCTGACTCTGACCAAGAGATTCCCTGCCGGTGATGGAGTAGAGAATCTGCTAGTATCGCTGTTGTAGCCGCAAGTCAATTTCACAGCTTTCAGAGTCTGTCTCATATTTTCTGAGATAAGTACTTAAAGCTGCTGGGGACGATCACTAGCATTTTTCATAGTGTAGATCTCATAGTTCAATAAACTGAAGAAATTTCTTTTAAAAACTGGGAGAATTTACTCACAAAGCTTGATATTCTGACTTGAACTTGGGAAAAGTTTTGTACATTACATTGTGGAATTTGGAGAAAAATGCAAAGACGGCGCTGAAGCAGAATAGTTTCTTTAAGAAGTGTTTTTACTTTATTCTTACTGTGATTTCTTTGACAGACGAGTAAAACAATGATTTACTTCACATCATTTTTGTTCTGCTTTGTTGATTGTGTTTAGGTGTTTCCTTAAAAAAAAAAATCAACATTGTTTTGTTTTGGCTTTCAATCTGTGAAAACAGCAGAAATGTCACTTTGTCAGTGTTTTTGGGAGCACAGTGGTATTAGAAGTGGATGAGAACAATTTTTAGATGACATACAGGTAGATGTAACCCGACTGTTGAACCTGCCTCTAAAGCTGTCGCATCTTCTCCCACGCATGTTGTTGATTTTTGGCAAAAATGTCATCATCAGTTATCACATCGTCATCTATAATTACATCTATAATTACACTGATCACTAGTCACAGATGTTGGATGCTGTCCTTTCCTCATTTAGAATTTCCTCTTGGAGTGGCTGTTTGATAGTCAGCTTTCCTCCCCCTACATTTCATTTTCATAAAAACCAAACAAGCCAACATTCTGCTCCTCTGCTCTTAGCAGAGAAAAACTAAAAACGTTCATTTTGTTGATATAATGCGTGCAACAGGTTTAAAGCAGTAAAAACAGAAATGTGTCATGGTCTTTTGCAGTGTTTGGAATAACGGCATTTAAAATAACAGCGTCAGGTAAGGGGCGTTTTTTTTTTTTTTTTTTCAGTAATGGGGTCATCTAACTAATTACTTTTTACGCCGATTCAACTCCATTAACGTTACTGAACGTTAAATGCGGTGCGTTACATGTATTGATTGAATAAACTGTTGTCCGAAAGCACCCCTGGCTTCATACTCAGCTGTAGTGATTAGGCGGGTTAAAAACAAGGTGAGCGATTACGATTGGCTAAGGCGGCGTCATGTTTCATGGTAGCCAATCAGAGCCAGTGTTTTTACACACGCACCACACACACAACCACTACAGATTTGATGAAGCGGCAGAGATGGCGAGCGTGGAGCAGTCTGATGAAAAGTTGTCATTGTTAAGGTGGCGATACAAACACTACTTTAAATTAACTGTGGTCAAAGGCAAGAACGTGCATGTGAAGTGTTCATTATATCAGGAGCAAAGACTTTGTTGACATTCATTGCAAGCAACTTAAATTTATTGAAGCACCACACAACGACACACGCATCTAAAAAATCTAAATTATTTGACATATAGCAACTTTTTTTTTTTTTTAACAGTAACGCAAATAGTTACTTTCCTTGGTAATGAGTTACTTTTATTATAGAGTAATTCAATTACTAACTCTGTTACTTTTTGGAACAAGTAGTGAGTAACTATAACTAATTACTTTTTTAAAGTAACGTTCCCAACACTGGTCATTGGTGACTGATGACAGAAACTTTCCTCGTGTGGTGCTGCCATGATTGGACAAGAATTCCCTGCTTCCAATGTGGAATATACAGAGGTTTGGAGCACAGCTGGTTCTAATCAGAACACGAGGTTCCACTAGACTAATTCATTCTCTGTCATTTTGACCTATAGAGTCAAAAAATAAATAAAATCCCGTCAAAATCTGTTTTCCCATCACTTTAACATTTTGATAATAATGATATATAGAATTTAATTTTCATTCATTTTTTAATTAATAATCAGTCCGAACATGCTCTGATTGTTGGCTATTGATGATTTTTGCCTCAGACAGATTATGGATGTTGTTCTGGAGGCTGAAGACGCTCCCCGCTGCTACTCTGAGACACAGGCTCCACTTCAGCCAAAGTTTAAATTCAGGGAACATTTGTCCAAGTGAAGTGATCAGAAGTCGTGACTAATTCTGTGCCCGGGTGTTGGCTCCCTGTAAATAAAAATACTTCACTGGCGGAAGCCTTCCTACAATGAGTTGCTACACAGTATGTAGGCATCTTTAAGAGAAGTTTTGTGTAACGATCATAATGATGGTGCTATTTAATCTGTAGATGTTGTCAGTGTGAGCTCTCAGCGCTGCTGTGAAGGTGAAGGAGGCCGTGATGTAAGATCCTCTTGGTGCGTCACAACCCATAAATGGTCATTCTTCGAAAAGCAGACCAGCAACGCAAGAAGAGCAACGAAAAAATGCTAAATATAATGTTAAGAGGGACTTACACATTTTCGTAGATGCATTATTAAGTGTGTATTGTTCCATTTAGCGTCAACATGAAAATTAGACTTTAAAGGTCACATATCATGCTAAATCCACTTTTTTAGCCCTGAAATGCATTTTGTTGTATATTTAGAGTGTTTAGAAGTACAGAAAAGTTCAAATGTATCTCTTCAGGTGTTCCGTAGATATCTTTATATTCTGTTTTGGTCATATTTTGCAGTCTGTTTGGATTTTTCTGTTCTCTATTACGTTTTTTGAACAATAACGTCACAGTATTTGCTGCGGAACTGCCAAATTAGGACATCGACTCCAAGCCCAACACTTCGAGCAATCCATCATTTTTATTTCTCGCTGTGATTTTGTAGTCCAAGCTCAAGGATGCAGAAGTTACGAGAGGATAAGTCAAAATGTTTGGTTGTTGGATGTAGTAACCCACACGCTTCATTACAACGTCTCCCAGCATCAGAACCTTTTCAAAGTGCCTGGTTGAGTTTTATTTTTCACGGAAATGTACCCACATCTGTGGGTAAGGTCATTTTTGTGTGCGCAAAGCACTTCAAGGATGACTGCTTCTGCAATTTCCGCCAGTATAAAGAAGGATTTGCAAAAAGACTTTTTCTGATTGAGGGTTCAATTCCTTCTATCTTTGGAGACGACAAACAGAGCACTTCAGTAAGCTGTAAATAAAACTAAAAAGTGTGATGTTAAGACGTCCCTGTCATTGTTTTGTTAGCATTAGCAGTTGCACCGTCTTCATATGTTAGCGCTGTGTGCTCGTTTTAGATTTTTGATGATATGGCCTACGTGATTTAATTTAAGTCTAAAGTTTTCATTAGTCATTTCATTTTGCCGTTTTTGTCTCCGAAAAGACTGTATTAAAATGCATTTTGTGACGTTAGCTTGGCGCTAGCGTTAGCTCGGTGCTTGTGTTAGCTCATCATCTTCATTTTCATCTCGCTCCGCCGGGTCCGACTCTGGCTCAAACATGTAAGGCTGGATGGACAAGTCTTCTGTTGTTGACATTGTGTAAATAACGTGTGAATAAACTTTTTCTGCACCGCTAAATAATCGTATCTCTTCTATCAAACTACATAAATGGCCGAACAGGGTGGAGTTGAAGCGAGTGTCACCTCTGCAACCTGGAGAGGGGGCGGGGTATGAAGTGTCTCATTTGCATTTAAAGAGACCACACCAAAACGAGTTGCTCTCAGAAGCACATCAGAAAAGAGGTAGAAAAGCTATAATAATGAGGAATTCAGACCCAAGCATTGCAGTTCCGCTTTATATAGACCACAATTATATGATTTATATGTAAAAAGGAAAAATTTAAAAGCATGATATGTCTCCTTTAATATGTTCACTCGCCACCAAGTGGTCAGGGCTGTGAATTGCAATTCGTCAAAATGACAGATGGCATTCAGGTTCATTCCGTTGTCGTTTTAAACAAATGGTCAACGACTAAATCCTCCTGCACAAGCACATAATCTAACAATTTTAGGGAAACAAAAAATATTCTTTTTAAATAGAGCCATTGCTAAAAATCCACCAGGAGCTTTTAAAAATGACTTGCAGTGAATGAATGAGGGCCAGACATTTTTCTCCCACAGCGGTCGGAGGTTCCCTAGCAGTAAGAATCTCACAACATCTTCTTAACGTATAAAGCGGTCTCCTGTGTTTCTGTCTCCTTCTGACAGATTTAGAGACTCAGTACTCACTAACCCGTGCTCAGCGTGTCCGGGCCGCCATGTTTCCAGAAACCCTGGTGGAAGGAGAAGCAGCCATGGCCGTCCAGTCACCGCCATCGCAGCCGAGCAACGTGCAGCGACTGGCCGAACCGTCCCAGCTACTGAAGACCGCCATCGTCCACCTGATCAACTACCAGGACGATGCAGAGCTGGCCACGAGAGCAGTTCCAGAACTCACCAAGCTGCTAGCAGATGACGACCCGGTACGTCCCCGTCAATTCCAAATTGCCAAATATATTGTTCTCGTAATTGGAAAAAATATGTTGCTGTTTATAGTAATTGAATTGTAATTGAGTTAGGATAATTGACTTTGTAATTGTAATTGGCATTGAAATTATATAGAAACTATTATTTAAAATTTAACTAAACACAAACCTGTAAAGCTATGTTAAAGTTCTATGGCTTACATACATAACAATTATTCAAATATGTTTCATGTCAAGTTTACCTCTAAGTTCTCGTTTAAAAACGAGGGAAATCTAGGGGTTTACTGATGTAAAACAGGCTCAGACGCCGACACCAAAAATAATAATACCAATATTTTCATGGATAAGGAAGCTTAACAAGGAAACCAAGAGATTAAAAATAAATTGAATTATAGATAATATTTTTTAGTGTATTTTACAGCTGATTTATAACATGGGCCAAAACCCACCCGTTATCATAACAGATGCTAACAGAAAGCTAACACAAGAGGAAGGTTATGTTTCATAGGGTTATTCATTACAAGCTCATTAATTGTAATTGAACTTTAGTAATTGAGAGCGTAGTTGTAATTGACTTTCAGGGGGAGAATAATAATTGTAGTTTTAATTGTAATTAGATAAAATCTTGGTCAACGTAATTATAATTGAGTTTTAATTGAACATGGATAATTGAAGACATAATTGTAATTGAAAAATGTAATTGACCCCAACCCTGCCTCCTATACCTTTGACCTTCAGCGTGTACATTGGTGCGCTCTTCTCACTGTACAGGTCGTTGTTAACAAGGCAGCCATGATCGTCAACCAGCTGACCCGTAAAGAGGCCAGCCGTCGAGTGCTGGTGCAGTCGTCCAGCATGGTGGCTGCTGTGGTGCGCGCCATGACAACGGCTGTCGACATGGAAACGGCCCGATGTGCTGCCAGTGTGCTGCATAGCCTGTCACACCAAAGAGAGGGACTGAACGCCATCTTCAAGTCAGGAGGGATTCCAGCGCTCGTCCGCATGCTGAGGTACACTGTGTCACATTCATACAATGTTTGTCACAACCAGTGCCTCAGAGACCAGCAGCAGCTGCTTCAAAACTGGATAATAACGCTCAGCATAACACCGCCTTTTAAGAACAGACCCTTACAAACAGAGAATATCTCATTAATGTATTTATTTGTTTCTTTGTTAGACAGTATACATTAATTAACATCTATTCACACAGCAATAGACAATAAAATGTTGAATTTTAGCAACAATTATTTGTATTTGCAGTCCCAAAAACTATAAGACAGAGAATAGGATATTAAATCACAATTAAACACATTACAAAACAATTGATAAAATTAAAATACATAAATAAAATTACAAAGAAGTTAAAGGTCAAAGATCATAGGACTGTTTGAGGTGATGTGGGATACTGCCTTAGTCTGAGTCTGTAGATAGGTGTGAATCAGGGTTAGGGTCAATTATAATTTTTAACTACAATTACGTCTTCAAATATCCATGATCACTTATAACTTTATTAGCTGTAAAATAGGCTAAAAAATATTACATATCATCCAATGTGTTTCTCATCTCTTGGTTACCTTGTTAGGCTTTTTTTTTCCATCTTTATGCCCTACTATAGCCATACCTCCAAAATGTTTTTCACATTTTTCATGTCTTACAGGATTTTCACCCCAGTTTAAGTGTGGTCATCATATCTATATATTTTCGCAATTTGTTTGTTGAATTTTTCATTAATACGTTGAACAATAACAAACAACAAGAATTCACAAAAACCCTCCCTCCCTCCCACCCTCAGCAATACAAAAAACTTAAATATCACCTTTTTACAGTAACTTATTTTATTTTAATGCCTCTTTTAGTCCTGTCTTTTAATATGTGTTGTGTTTTATTTATTTATTTATTTTTTTAATCCTGTAGCACTTTGAGATTTGGCATCAAATGTAAAGTGCATTACAAATAAAATGTATCATTGTTATTATTTAAGAAAAACAATTAATGACAATCACATAAAAAAGCAAGTGATCATAGATAAGAAGGAATATACAGAAAGCAAATTGATAAAATTAAAATACATAAATAAAATTACAAAAAATAAAGGAAAAGAAAAAGAAAAAAAATAAATAAAAAACTTAACTAGAGGTGAAATAGTAAAATCACAGGCCTTCTTGTTACAATGATGGTGGTGGCAGTCCTTGTCTAGTCGCAGGCAATTGTACGTTTAAATTGTAGGAAAGAAGGTCATCTCATAACATTTCTCAGATTTGCCTCTGACTATATAAGTCTAGAATGCAAGACATTATCTTAATCCCTTCACTGCAATTCATCATATTTGAACTAGTTTTTAGGGTCTCAGAAAAAAATTCCAAATTCTTCCATTTATATGCCTTGGTTCTGACAGTTTTTATAGAATTTCCATCCCAATTACAATTACAAAGTCAATTATATTAACTCAATTACAACTCAATTATGATTGATTATGATTACTCCCACCCTGGTGTGAATGTCTGTTTGTTTGTCTATTGCTCTGCGATGGACCAGCGCCCTGTACAGGGCGTAGCCCCACCTTTCACCTTAGAACAGCTGAGATAGACATTAGCAGACCCCCGCCACCCTGAAAAAGGAGAGAAAGGGTTGATAATGGATGGATGAAGAACAGAATAAGTGACAGAGCTTAAAGCTGCTATCCTGAGTTCCTGAGAAACGTCTCGATGTCCCGCCCAAAACAGCCTCAATTCCTCCCACTGCCTCTCCCGATCTACCAGAAGCCAAACTTTTCTGCACGCGCATCGCAGAACAAAACAAGGTCGCATTGAGTCGCATTGATATAGGTCTATGGGTCAGATGAGCACCAAAATCATATTTAACTGTTTGCTGTTGTGACGCACGACCTTGTTTCCGTGCACAGTTCCGCATTCACTTTGATTGACAGTCTCAAAAACAGGAAGCCGAGGCCGATTGGCTGGGCCATCATGGCGCTCGTTTCCATGTGCATAGGGGTCTATAGGACGAAGGAGGGACTTATATACATTAATGTATATGAATGACCACCGGCAGTAGACCATAGTAAAAGACTAGTTAGGTATTTTTTCGCATTTCAAGAGAATCATACATAAACATAGATTTCTCAGAAACTCCGGATATTAGCTTTAAAGACAGTTGTTCTTGTTTTCAAAATCAAAAATAAAGGATGATCTGAAGGTGTAAGCTTTGCTGGTTTTATAAAATGCATTGACTTTTGAAGGTGAGGACATTTAAAAGGTTTTTACACATTCACCTTTTCTATTCGTCAGCCTGTCCCTCACAGACTGTGTCTGATTGAGGTCAGCTAAAGGTCACTTATTGCCTAATGCTCCTTGAAATGACTCACTCTGTCCTTTTTCCCCATCCCTCCCTGTGCTCTGTTGCTGGTCATGTGACGCAGCTCGCCAGTGGAGTCTGTCCTATTTTACGCCATCACGACACTGCACAACCTCCTGCTGCACCAGGAGGGAGCAAAGATGGCTGTGCGTCTTGCGGACGGGCTGCAGCGGATGGTTCCACTGCTTAAAAAGAGCAACCCTAAGTTCTTAGCTATCACCACAGACTGCCTGCAGCTCCTGTCCTATGGTAACCAGGAGAGCAAAGTGAGGACCAATGGGACACGGCCAGGAAATCACTAACGCTTTTATTAATCTGATGTCACACACATTACATTCCCCTCTTCCTTCTTTTCAGCTTATCATTCTAGCCAACGGAGGTCCAGAGGGTCTAGTGTTCATCATGAGGAACTACAATTATGAGAAGCTTCTTTGGACCACCAGCCGTGTCCTCAAAGTGCTGTCAGTGTGTCCCAGCAACAAACCAGCAATAGTAGAATCTGGTATGTAAATACTTTAGAATGTACCTGTAATGAGGTTTACCTGCAGTGATATGAAATATCATTGATAATAACAGAGCTTATTTTGTTTTAAAGTCTTTGTAGAGCAGGCAGGAGGAGACAGGTGACAAACAAATGGTGGCTCCAGTGAAGCTGGTGGCTGAAGTCCACAGACTTTTCTAACTTATTCTCTCTACAACTTGTAGACAGGTGTGACAAATTCTGCCACCATTTTGTTGACGACAAAAATGGCAGCCACAGTGTCTTCCTGACGAGCAGGTTCTCCTCGTCCAGGATGCTCAACAAGAACTTTTAGCTAGCTTAAATAAAAAACACCTTGATTATGGGCGGGGCTCCTGGAGCAGTTAAGACACGCCCAGTCTATACTTTAAAATCTCCAAAGAACAATCCATGCTTTGCTAACTAGCTACTCAATACTCACTATAGCTCTTTACTCACAATAATCTAAGTCCAACCTACAACCCACACAGATTGTTGCGTCCATAGGTAATAGTTTTTATCGAAGAGGCGGAGGTAATAGTGACATAAGAAGCCACCAACATGTCACAAATTACCATTCTCAGCCATTAGCAAAATTAAAATGTAATAGCTGGGTTTCAAACCATAAAGGGCAGTTACTCTTACATTTTAACTACTAAATGCACCAAATTAAATACTTTGGCTAAAATGTCAAGAGTTGGACAATACATTTATTTTCACAAGAAGAAAAAAAGTGATTTTGTGCTCTAGATGTCTAAAAAGTCTTTTATTACACACATATATATATATATATATATATATATATATATATATATAATCCTTTATGCTTAAAGGGACCTCAAGTAAATTCAATTTGTAAGCTCTATCAAAAGATTTGTGAGCGGACCATTTAGTCCGCTCACATATTTTGTCACAACACAAACGTGTTGCTCTACAATGACTTTTACAGAAAACAAGCTTATTATTACATTTGGTGTTTGAAAGCGCTACAAGTTAAATCCATTACAGGTATCCTTTAAATGAGAAGGTGTGTCTAAACTTTTGACCATTAATGTTTAAACATACATGTGTGTGTATCTCTGCTGTTGTGTGCTCAGGAGGAATGCAGTCTTTGGGTCAGCACCTCACCGGCTCCAGCCAGCGTCTGATCCAGAACTGCCTGTGGACACTGCGTAATCTCTCAGACGCTGCGACCAAGCAGGTACAATTAAAACAGTCTCAACAGGACAAAGAAGGAAGCTAAATATTTCTGCATTGGCCATGTTTTATATATTAACAGAACAGTAAAATAGCTTATAATAAAAGTACGGTAAATGTGTAAGAAATGCAATAACATAATAAATGTAAGTAAGTATATAAGATTCTGACAGTAATGTGATGTGTTTTTTACATTTGTATAGTATAGTAATATATAAAATTATACGGAGAATGTACAAAATGACAACGAAGAGAGAATAAATGCCTCCAAAAACATACTTAATTACTAAAAAGGTTTATAAAAATGCACAAAAAGGCTACATTTTTTTTAGGAAATCTACACGACAGCAAAAACACTCAAAATGCATCCAAAAACATTAAAAAAGTTTAGAAAAATGCACAAAACTATCCAAACAAAAAAATAAAGGAAAATATACTAAATGATGGACCTTTGTGCAATATTTGGTGACCGTTCACACATTGGAATTAAGAAGAAGAAGAACACTCAGGATAGCAGTGGTTCCAGCCTTTCCCCCAATGGCAACAAAACAACAGAAATACAGACTTTATTTCATCACCCTCAAAACTAAAGTGTCCCTCAGATCAGATATAATCACATGTTTGTAGCCCCGCCTCCTGCAATAAAAGTTGCTCATCTCTGTCTTAAAGGGGACACATCATGCTAAATCCACTTTTTTAGCCCTTAAATGCATTTTGTTGTATATTTAGAGTGTTTAGAAGTACAGAAAAGTTCAAATTAATCTCTTCAGGTGCTCCGTTGATATCTTTATATTCTGTTTTGGTCATATTTTTCAATCTGTTTCGATTTTTCTGTTCTCTATTACGTTTTTTGAACAATAACGTCAGCGGAACTGCCAAATTAGGACATCGACTCCAGGCCCAACACTTTGAGCAATCCGCCATTTTTATTTCTCGCTTTTATTTTGTAAGTCCAAGCTCAAGGATGCCCAAGTTACGAGAGGATAAGTCAAAATGTTTGGTTGTTGGATGTAGTAACCCACACGCTTCATTACAACGTGTCCCAGCATCAGAACCTTTTCAAAGTGCCTGGTTGAGTTTTATTTTTCACGGAAATGTACCCACATCTGTGGGTAAGGTCATTTTTGTGTGCGCGAAGCACTTCAAGGATGACTGCTTCAGCAACCTACGCCAGTATAAAGAAGGATTTGCCGAAAGACTTTGTCTGATTGAGGGTTCAATTCCTTCTATCTTTGGAGACGACGAACAGAGCACTTCGGTAAGCTGTAAATAAAACTAAAAAGTGTGATGATAAGACGTCCCTGTCATTGTTTTGTTAGCATTAGCAGTTGCACCGTCTTCATATGTTAGCGCTGTGTGCTCGTTTTAGATTTTTGATGATACGGCCTACGTGATTTAATTTAAGTCTAAAGTTTTCATTAGTCATTTCATTTTGACGTTTTTGTCTCCGAAAAGACTGTATTAAAATGTATTTTGTGATGTTAGCTTGGCGCTAGCGTTAGCTCGGTGCTTGTGTTTGCTCACTTGTTAGGGTTCTGCAGGTTCATCATCTTCATTTTCATCTCGCTCCACCGGGTCAGACTCTGGCTCAAACATGTAAGGCTGGATGGACAAGTCTTCTGTTGTTGACATTTTGTAAATAACGTGTGAATAAACATTTTCTGCACCGCTACATAATCGTATCTCTTCTATCAAACTACATAAATGGCCGAACAGGGTGGAGTTGAACCGAGTGTCACCTCTGCAACCTGGAGAGGGGGCGGGGTATGAAGTGTCTCATTTGCATTTAAAGAGACCACACCAAAACGAGTTGCTCTCAGAAGCACATCAGAAAAGAGGTAGAAAAGCTATAATAATGAGGAATTCAGACCCAAGCATTGCAGTTCTGCTTTATATAGACCACAACTGTATGATTTATATGTAAAAAGGAAGGATTTAAAAGCATGATATGTCTCCTTTAAAGTGTTGCAGGTGTGAGAATATGAGTTGAAGCCCATTATTTGCTCTCCACCTCTCCACAGGAAGGTCTCGATGGTCTCCTGCAGATCCTGGTCACCCAGCTGGGCTCAGACGATGTGAACATGCTAACATGTGCTACGGGAATCCTGTCCAACCTCACCTGTAACAACTCCAGGAATAAGGTCTCATCTGTCACACATTTATACTTTATGTTCATCAGTGGGACTTCATTCTAAATGTGTAGTCAGTTGAAAAATGAAATTGGTTAAGTTGTTTTGTAAAGTTCTGCAGTGGTTTTATGGTGGAGTGTTTTATTTTATTTGTTCATACAAAGCTTCTAAATCAGTGTTAAACTATTTTATATCTCAGCAGCCACATACAGTTCAAGTAAAATCATGATTGATTAATAAATTCTAAATGTATGTCTTTGAAAAAAAACAAAAAAAACTATTGATACTTTATTAAGATTATGACATGTATTGAACTCTCCTTTTACAACACAAATTGTATATTGTATATTGAACACATTTGGACACGTGTATCTGGGAAATCAAATCTATAAGCTATTATGTTTATGAACAGAATAATGTGTGAAAATGGTATTGAAATGATGTTCAGTGTGCTCAATGTGAAAATCTACATCACATCGACCAAATGCAAACGAAAATGGGAATTATAGAAGAAAAAAACATTTCGTTCATACAAATTTCATTTGTATGAATTTATATGTAACTGGTTGTGAGAAATGTGCAGCGTTTGAGTTATATGGAACAAATAAAATAGTGAAATACTAATAATGAACTACATTGTGACAACGAGGGCTGAATAAAGAGCTCTGACAGGCCTTGAGTTCTATTTGATTACATTGAAATAAAGGCATCGCAGTTAATTTTATTACTTTCTCATATCTTCACATCTTTTCTAGACGGGCATAGCTGTGTGTGCTGTAGATGTGTATATGAAAAATATCATCTCCAGCAGCTTTAAAATATGTTTTACAAACAAAATAACCAAACCAAGGCCACTTTAATAATCTGTGATTATTATAAACGTTAGTTTATAGCAAAGGCTCAGGGCTTTATTACAGTAAAGTATACAAAAAAAAAACACTTAACATTATTGAGTTCTATAAAGGGCTGGACAGATGACTACGTCTGCACTTTAATTAACAGCAGCAGCACAATATCAATATGTTAATATTGATATTGTGATCAACACACACACACACACACACACACGGGTTGTAATGCGTTGCCGTTCTTTGCCGTTCACAGACTCTGGTCACTCAGTTTGGTGGCGTGGAGTCTTTGATCCATGCGGTGCTCCGTGCAGGAGAGAAGGAAGACGTGGCTGAACCTGCGGTCTGCGCCTTACGCCACCTCACCTCTCGCCATCAGGACGCCGAGCTGGCCCAGAATGCTGTGCGGCTGCACTACGGTGTACCTGCCGTGGTGAAACTGCTGGGACAGCCGCACTATTGGCCCGTGGTGAAGGTGAGCCTCACTTACATCAGACACACCCCTCACATCAGATACGATCACAGCTCATGGCCCCTGCTGTGATGAAAGTCGACCATCTTTGAATATTTCCAGGTTAGTGATGGTGATATTACCTTGACTTACCAAACAGTCTGTATTTATTTGAGCTGGGATGTGTTATTGACTGATCCAAATACTTCATAGAAAATGAACCAAAGCCAGTGACTCAGTTTGGAAAACTGTTTAACTGTATCATTCTTCCTTTGATATTATTATTATTATCTTTTGAAATTAAAGTGTGCTATCGAGACCTTATTCAATGTTTAGGAAGCTTAACCCGATACTTCATCATTCATCAAGGAAATACTCTTCTGTTGCTATTTTTTTAATCCTTTTTTTAATAATGTGATGATACCTTTTCTCTGTATTTCTATAGTTGCTTTGTTGAGGCTCCAATGATTTAAAAAAGGCTCTAAAACAGAAATGGTTAACTTTAATCACATGTGATTCTGATCTGAGGGTCACATGATCAACATGCCCTTTGATGCCTTTTAATTTGTTTTGTATTTTAAATGTTTTTTTTTTTTTTCTTCTCGTGTGTTGCTATGTGTTTTATTTTTGTCTGCACAGCGCTTTGGTTGTTTTAAAGTGCTTAACAAATAAAGGATTGGATTGGAGGGAACATTAATGTCAGCATCAGAATAACTAGCAATCAGAGCATTAACACAGGAGTGTGTGTTCTTGGAGTCATTTTGTGTGTTTTTGTTGTAAATTTTGAGTCAACTTGTGTTTTTGATGTTGTTTTATGTGTTTTTCGGAGTCATTTTTGTGTATTTTGTTGTTGTTTTAAATATTTTCCAGTTGTTTGTTCGTCATCGTCTTGTGTATATGTAATTTTGTGTAATTTTGTTGTCATTTTTATGCATTTGTAATGTTCTATGGTTTTTTGTCGTTCTGTATATTTTTCTTTCTTTGAGTGTTATGAGTCATTTTGGATATTTTGTTGTCGTTTTGAAAAGTTTTCAGTTATTTATTTGTAGTCGTCTTGTGTATACGTAATTTTGTGTAGTTTTGTTTTCCTTTTTATGTATTTGTAATGTATTGAGTCATTTTGTGTATTTTTACTGGTTTTCTTGTATTTGTCCATTATGTGTTTGAGTCCATCCATCAATTTCCCGACCTGGTCGCTCTTTTTCGGGCTCACAGGTTATGTTGATGCCTATCCCAGCTGTCACTGGGCACTGGGCGCGGTACACCCTGGGTGCCAGTCTATTTCTTGGTTTTACTTTGGCGGCTGCACAAAATTAGACTAGAGGTTGCCATTTGCCGACCTTTGCTCTAAAAGCTCAACCGGATAACCTGACTTACATTTCTTATCATGCATCACTTGGATAGGACATGGGCAGTGACAGACCGTGAACGATTGAGGGGAGATATAGGAGATGGGAAACTGCAAGATGAAGAAAAGTGTTCCTGCTTTCAGCCTCCAGAGGCTCATTAGTGCACAGTGTTTGCACAGCGTTTGGATGACTCCCACAGCAGTGAGGCGTTTTTATTATAGTGGTTAACAGACTGCTGACTTCCTCTGATGAAGCAGAGCTTGTCCACCTTCTGCTGATCGTGATCGTCACGACAAACGTTGGAGGACAAAAAAAAAGCTGAACATCATGTCAGTTTGAGTGTGTGCTGAGTCAGCTGCTTCACAAAACACTGGAATAACTCAGAGAGAAAACTTCCACTAGGCTCAGATATATTGATCATTGGACCAGGATAATTTACACTTCAATTCAATTCAACTTTATTGATATATCGCAAATTACAACAAAGTCATCTCAAAGCGCTTAACAAAATATAGAGTCCATTGTAAGAAGGAAAGAACCCAACAAGATCCACATGAACAAGCATTTAGTGACAGTGGGAATTAAAAACTCCCTCTCTTTTATAGGAAGAAATCTTCAGCTGAACCAGGTTCATCCGCTTCGACTGGTTGGGTTAGTGAACAGAAGGGCAAACAATAGGATAGAAGGATAGTCCATCCGAGTGTCCCAGATCTAGTTGAGCGGCGAGCCATCGATCCGGAATTGTCAGCTCCAACATCAAGACACCTGAAACAGAAAAGTGAGGAGAAGGCACAGACTGCAGGAAAAACATGATACACTATGATACACTCCTTCCTAGTGGCTGGGTTAATATTAAACGTCTTGCGGCATCCTCCATGCAATGAAATGCCACCGCTATAGACAAGGTTTCGTCTTGTACTGGTCACACGTAATGATATATGGGGTGGACATCAGTGTAAATGGTGTGAAGCAGTGTGAGCAGTATGATGGGTTTTCAGAGGCTTGGAAGACATTTACATCCCATTAATAACCATACAGTAGGTCACAATATGGACACGCATCCAGATAAAATTCAGTGGGATAATTGAGCAACCAATTCGACATAACTGAGTCAAATTTCAGAAAGATTGATAAATTACAAAATGAGATTTTTTTTGACGTTTCACCAATGTTGAGAGATAGAGATTTTTCCATTTTTCAAGCTGTTCCAGAATCCGTAAATTGATCCAGATCCCCTCCAAAATGTAATGTAATCTGCCATGGTCTAAAGTCTTTGTTTGGTTATCGTTTTGTCAAAGTCTGCAATGTACTTTGAAAGTAATCCTGCTAACAAACAAATAAACAAACAAATAAATATGAGCTCCAGTCAGACACATGCACAGAAACACCCCCAGCATTTTTGCCCTGGATGTGCCCACTTTTTCTTCATTCATCACCATTTAAGAATAATAATAACTCTTAAAAACGAGACCCCTGATGGTGTTGGTGTCACTGAAAACATTGTGTTGCTATTGACTTGAAGTTTGCTCAAAATCAAACCAAAATAACTTTATAGTATCTGTGATTTCAAAGCCTTGTCCCTCTGTTTACTGGTGTTTGTTAAGTTTACGAACAGAGAGATACTGAGGGACCAACAAACCACAGTGAAGTAAAAGAGCTGACCAATGACGACGCTGCAAAGTAGCCAACTCTAACTCAGATGCTTTATCTTTATTTAGATTAATCAGAGCAGAGTTTTGATACATTTTTTAGTTAGAATGTGTTTTCATTATTTTAAAAAGAAGATTATATGGCTTTGTTTGGTCTGTTTTTGTCTGCTTTTGCCTGTTATTCATTTATTTTATCAATTTGATGTGTTTTGTATTTCAATCTTATGTATTCATCATTTATTTATAGAATATAAGAATACGGATTTTATTACTAATGAAACACATGGTCATATGGGCTGTACATATTGCCTTTTTACTGCTTGTGCTGTAACCTGTGATCTATATTTTTAACTGCTGTGTAATGTACATGTGCTATGGTTGAGTTATTTTAATGAACTCCAGTGTTTGTGCTTTATGATGTGGAAGAGGAAATGACTTTATGAGGAGGCTTCCCCGAGTCTGCTAATGAAAGAAAGGGGAATTGCTGTGCTGTCCTGAGTTTGATTTGAAGCCAAAAACATTGCGACTTTTTTGTTTTTTTAGGCTATAGGGGCGTGTCCAGCTGCTCGTTACCATAGCCTTATGTAAAAAAAAAAAACTTTTCTATTTTTATGCCTTACGATAGCCTTACCTCAGATTTTTGGTGTTTGTCATATTTTTGCCATTTTATGTCTTACTATAGCCTTATGTAAAAAAAAAAATCAAAACTTCTATTTTTATGCCTTACTATAGCCTTATACGGTATCCTTTTTAGGTGTTTGTCATATCTTTGCATTGTTTATGTCTTACTATAGCCTTATCTATGGTGTTTGTCATATTTTTGCATCTTTTATGCCTTACTATAGCCTTACCTCAGATATTTGGTGTTTGTCATATTTTTGCATTTTTTTATGTCTTACTATATCCTTATATCCTTTTTTTTGGTGTTTGTCATATTTTTGCCATTTTATGCCTTTCTATAGCCTTATGAAAAAAAAAAAAAACTTTTTCTATTTCTATGCCTTACTGTAGCCTTACCTCCAATTTTTTGGTGTTTGTCATATTTTTGCCATTTTATGCCTTACTATAGCCTTATCTAATAAAATAAATAAAAAAAATAAAATAAAAACTTTTCCATTTTTATGCCTTACTATCGCCTTATCTAGAAAAAGAAAAATCTAAACTTTTCTATTTTTATGCCTTACTATAGCTTTCCCTCCTATTTTTTGGTGTTTGTCATTTTTTTTTTTGCCATTTTTTACCTTACTATAGCCTTATTGAAAAAAAAAAAAACTTTTTCTATTTTTATGTCTTACTATAGCCTTATATCCTTTTTTGGTGTTTGTCATATTTTTGCATTTTTTATGCCTTACTATAGCCTTACCTCAGATTTTTGGTGTTTGTCATATTTTTTTTTTTGCCATTTTATGCCTTACTATAGCCTTATACGGTATCCTTTTTAGGTGTTTGTCATATCTTTGCATTGTTTATGTCTTACTTTAGCCTTATCTAAAAAACAAAAAAAAAAAATCAAAACTTTCTAATTTTATGCCATACTATAGCCTTATGTTAAAAAAAAAAAAAAAAAAAAAAACTTTTTTATTTTTATGCCTTACCTCCAATTTTTTGGTGTTTGTCATATTTTTGCCATTTTATGCCTTACAATAGCCTTATGAAAAAAATACAACTTTTTCTATTTCTATGCCTTACTATAGCCTTACCTCCAATTTTTTGGTGTTTGTCATATTTTTGCATTTTTTTATGCCTTACTATAGCCTTACCTCAGATTTTTTGTGTTTGTCATATTTTTGCCATTTTATGCCTTACTATAGCCTTATCTAATAAAATAAATTAAAAAAAATAAAATGAAAACTTTTCCATTTTTATGCCTTACTATAGCCTTTTCTAGAAAAAGAAAAATCTAAACTTTTCTATTTTTATGCCTTACTATAGCTTTCCCTCCTATTTTTTGGTGTTTGTCATATTTTTGCATTTTTTATGCCTTACTATAGCCTTACCTCAGATTTTTGGTGTTTGTCATATTTTTTTTTTTTTGCCATTTTATGCCTTACTATAGCCTTATACGGTATCCTTTTTAGGTGTTTGTCATATCTTTGCATTGTTTATGTCTTACTTTAGCCTTATCTAAAAAACAAAAAAAAAAATCAAAACTTTCTAATTTTATGCCTTACTATATATAGCCTTTTATCCTTTTTTTTTTTTTTTTATTTTTTTGGTGTTTGTCATATTTTTGCATTTTTTCTGTCTTAATATAGCGTTATGTAATAAAAAATTTTTTTCTATTTTTATGTCTTCCTATAGCCTTACCTCAGATTTTTGGTGTTTGTCCTATTTTTTTTTTTTTTTTGCCATTTTATGCCTTACTATAGCCTTATGTTAAAAAAAAAAAAAAAAAAAAACAACTTTTTTTTTTTTTTTTTTTATGCCTTACCTCCAATTTTTTGGTGTTTGTCATATTTTTGCATTTTTTTATGTCTTACTATAGCCTTATGTAAAAAAAAAAAAAAAACTTTTCTATGTGTTTGTCATATTTTTGCCATTTTCTGTCTTACTATAGCCTTTTATCTTTTTTTTTTTTTTTTTTTTTTTTTTTTTTTGGTGTTTGTCATATTTTTGCATTTTTTATGCCTTACCTCAGATTTTTGGTGTTTGTCATATTTTTGCCATTTTATGTCTTACTATAGCCTTTTATCCTTTTTTTTTTTTTTGGTGTTTGTCATATTTTTGCATTTTTTATGCCTTACTATAGCCTTACCTCAGATTTTTGGTGTTTATCATATTTTTGCCATTTTATGTCTTACTATAGCCTTTTATCCTTTTTTTTTTTTTTGGTGTTTGTCATATTTTTGCATTTTTTTATGTCTTACTATAGCCTTATGTAAAAAAAAAAACTTTTCTATTTTTATGCCTTACTATAGCCTTACCTCAGATTTTTGGTGTTTGTCATATATTTTTTTGCCCTGTTTAAGTATATGCATTATATTTGCAGTCATTTTAAGGGTCTAATGATGGTCCTAACTCAATTTTTTTTTTTTTTTTGAAATTTTTGAAAAAATATGCCTTGTTATAGCCTTTTGATTTTGGGTGATTTTAATTTTTTGTGCCTTACTGTATTCTTTGCCCTGTTTAAGTATATGCATTATATTTGCAGTTGTTTTTAGGGTCAATTGATGGTCCTAACTCAATTTTTTTATTTTTTTGAAATTTTTGAAAAAATATGCCTTACTTTTGATTTTGGGTGATTTTAATTTTTTGACATTTTTTGTGCCTTACTGCTTTCTTTGCCCTGTTTAAGTATGTGCATTATATTTGCAGTAGTTTTTAGGGTCTAATGATGGTCCTAACTCAATTTTTTTTTTTGAAATTTTTGAAAAAATATGCCTTGTTATAGTCTTACTTTTGATTTTGGGTGATTTTAATTTTTTGACATTTTTTGTGCCTTACTGCTTTCTTTGCCCTGTTTAAGTATGTGCATTATATTTGCAGTAGTTTTTAGGGTCTAATGATGGTCCTAACTCAATTTTTTTTTTAGAAATTTTTGAAAAAATATGCCTTGTTACAGCCTTACTTTTGATTTTGGGTGATTTTAGTTTTTTGACATTTTTTGTGCCTTACCGCTTTCTTTGCCCTGTATAAGTATATGCATTATATTTGCAGTAGTTTTTAGGGTCAATTGATGGTCCTAACTCATTTTTTTTTTTTTTTTGAAATTTTTGAAAAATTTTGATTTTGGGTAATTTCAGTTTTTTGTCTTTTTTTGTGCCTTACTGCTTTTTTGCTCTGTTTTGGTATGTGCATTATATTTGCAGTAGTTTTTAGGGTCTAATGATGGTCCTAACTCAATTTTTTTTTTTTTTAAATTTTTAAAAAATATGCCTTGCTATAGCCTTACTTTTGAATTTGGGTGATTATAGTTTTTTGACATTTTTTGTGCCTTACTGCTTTCTTAGCCCTGTTTAAGTATGTGCATTATATTTGCAGTAGTTTTAAGGGTCTAATGATGGTCCTAACTCAATTTTTTTTTTAGAAATTTTTGAAAAAATTTGCCTTGTTACAGCCTTACTTTTGATTTTGGGTGATTTTAGTTTTTTGACATTTTTTGTGCCTTACCGCTTTCTTTGCCCTGTATAAGTATATGCATTATATTTGCAGTAGTTTTTAGGGTCAATTGATGGTCCTAACTTCATTTTTTTTTTTTTATGAAATTTGTGAAAAAATATGCCTTGTTATAGCCTTACTTTTGATTTTGGGTAATTTCAGTTTTTTGTCATTTTTTGTGCCTTACTGCTTTTTTGCTCTGTTTTGGTATGTGCATTATATTTGCAGTAGTTTTTAGGGTCTAATGATGGTCCTAACTCAATTTTTTTTTTTTTTTTAATTTTTGAAAAAATATGCCTTGATTTTGATTTTGGGTGATTTTAGTTTTTTGTCATTTTTTTTTGCCTTACTGTATTCTTTGCCCTGTTTAAGTATATGCATTATATTTGCAGTAGTTTTTAGGGTCTAATGATGGTCCTAACTCAATTTTTTTTTTTACATTTTTGAAAAAATATGCCTTGCTATAGCCTTACTTTTGATTTTGGGTGATTTTAATTTTTTGACATTTTTTGTGCCTTACTGCTTTCTTTGCCCTGTTTAAGTATGTGCATTATATTTGCAGTAGTTTTTAAGATCGAATGATGGTCCTAACTCAAGTTTTTTTTTTCTTCGAAATTTAAAAAAAAATATGCCTTGTTATAGCCTGACTTTTGAATTTGGGGGATTTAAATTTTTTGACATTTTTTGTGCCTTACTGCTTTCTTTGCCCTGTTTAAGTGTGTGCATTATATTTAGATTAGTTTTTAGGGTCTAATGATGGTCCTAACTCAATTTTTTTTTTTACAAATTTTTGAAAAAATAAGCCTTTGAATTTGGGGGATTTTAGTTTTTTGTGATTTTTTGTGCCTTTCTGCTTTCTTTGTCCTGTTTAAGTATATGCATTATATTTGCAGTAGTTTTTAGGGTCTAATGATGGTCCTAACTCAATTTTTTTTTTTTAAATTTTTGAAAAAATATGCCTTGTTATAGCCTTACTTTTGATTTTGGTTGATTTTAGTTTTTTATAATTTTTTGTGCCTTACTGTATTCTTTGCCCTGTTTAAGTATATGCATTATATTTGCAGTAGTTTTTAGGGTCAATTGATGGTCCTAACTCAATTTTTTTTTTTTTTCAATTTTTGAAAAAATGTGCCTTGTTATAGCCTTACTTTTGATTTTGGGTGATTTTAGTTTTTTGACATTTTTTGTGCCTTACCGCTTTCTTTGCCCTGTATAAGTATATGCATTATATTTGCAGTAGTTTTTAGGGTCAATTGATGGTCCTAACTTCATTTTTTTTTTTTTTATGAAATTTGTGAAAAAATATGCCTTGTTATAGCCTTACTTTTGATTTTGGGTAATTTCAGTTTTTTGTCATTTTTTGTGCCTTACTGCTTTTTTGCTCTGTTTTGGTATGTGCATTATATTTGCAGTAGTTTTTAGGGTCTAATGATGGTCCTAACTCAATTTTTTTTTTTTTTAATTTTTGAAAAAATATGCCTTGATTTTGATTTTGGGTGATTTTAGTTTTTTGTCATTTTTTTTTGCCTTACTGTATTCTTTGCCCTGTTTAAGTATATGCATTATATTTGCAGTAGTTTTTAGGGTCAATTGATGGTCCTAACTCAATTTTTTTTTTACAAATTTTTGAAAAAATAAGCCTTTGAATTTGGGGGATTTTAGTTTTTTGTGATTTTTTGTGCCTTTCTGCTTTCTTTGTCCTGTTTAAGTATATGCATTATATTTGCAGTAGTTTTTAGGGTCTAATGATGGTCCTAACTCAATTTTTTTTTTTAAATTTTTGAAAAAATATGCCTTGTTATAGCCTTACTTTTGATTTTGGTTGATTTTAGTTTTTTATAATTTTTTGTGCCTTACTGTATTCTTTGCCCTGTTTAAGTATATGCATTATATTTGCAGTAGTTTTTAGGGTCAATTGATGGTCCTAACTCAATTTTTTTTTTTTTTTTCAATTTTTGAAAAAATGTGCCTTGTTATAGCCTTACTTTTGATTTTGGGTGATTTTAGTTTTTTGTCATTTTTTGTGCCTTACTGCTTTCTTAGCCCTGTTTAAGTATGTGCATTATGTTTGCAGTAATTTTTAGGATCTAATAATGGTCCTAACTCAATTTTTTTTTTTTTTGAAATTTTTGAAAAAATATGCCTTTTTATAGCCTTACTTTTGATTTTGGGTGATTTTAGTTTTTATAATTTTTTGTGCCTTACTGTATTCTTTGCCCTGTTTAAGTATATGCATTATATTTGCAGTAGTTTTTAGGGTCAATTGATGGTCCTAACTCAATTTTTTTTTTTTTTGAAATTTTTGAAAAAATATGCCTTTTTATAGCCTTACTTTTGATTTTGGGTGATTTTAGTTTTTATAATTTTTTGTGCCTTACTGTATTCCTTGCCCTGTTTAAGTATATGCATGATATTTGCAGTAGTTTTTAGGGTCAATTGATGGTCCTAACTCAATTTTTTTTTTTTTTTAAATTTTTGAAAAAATGTGCCTTTCTTTTGATTTTGGGTGATTTTAATTTTTTGACATTTTTTGTGCCTTACTGCTCTCTTTGCTCTGTTTAAGTATGTGCATTATATTTAGAGTAGTTTTTAGGGTCTAATGATGGTCCTAACTCAATATTTTTTTTTAGAAATTTTTGAAAAAATAAGCCTTACTTTTGATTTTGGGTGATTTTAGTTTTTTGTCATTAATTGTGCCATACTGCATTCTTAGCCCTGTTTAAGTATGTGCATTATATTTGCAGTAGTTTTAAGGGTCTAATGATGGTCCTAACTCAAGTTTTTTTTTTGAAATCTTTGAAAAAATATGCCTTGCTATAGTTTGACTTTTGTATTTGGGGGATTTTAGTTTTTTATAATTTTTTGTGCCTTACTGTATTCTTTGCCCTGTTTAAGTATGTGCATTACATTTAGAGTAGTTTTTAGGGTCTAATGATGGTCCTAACTAAATTTTTTTTTTAGAAATTTTTGAAAAAATATGCCTTGTTATAGCCTGACTTTTGAATTTGGGGGATTTTAGTTTTTTGTCATTTTTTGTGCCTTACTGCTTTCTTAGCCCTGTTTAAGTATGTGCATTATATTTGCAGTAATTTTTAGGATCTAATGATGGTCCTAACTCAATTTTTTTTTTTTAGAAATTTTTGAAAAAATAAGCCTTGTTATAGCCTTACTTTTGAATTTGGGTGATTTTAATTTTTTGACATTTTTTGTCCCTTACTGCTCTCTTTGCCCTGTTTAAGTATATGCATTATATTTGCAGTAGTTTTTAGGGTCAATTGATGGTCCTAACTCAATTTTTTTTTTTTTTTTTAATTTTTGAAAAAATATGCCTTGTTATAGCCTTACTTTTGAATTTGGGGGATTTTAGTTTTTTATAATTTTTTGTGCCTTACTGTATTCTTTGCCCTGTTTAAGTATGTGCATTATATTTGCAGTAGTTTTTAAGATCGAATGATGGTCCTAACTTCATTTTTTTTTTTTTATGAAATTTGTGAAAAAATATGCCTTGTTATAGCCTTACTTTTGATTTTGGGTAATTTCAGTTTTTTGTCATTTTTTGTGCCTTACTGCTTTTTTGCTCTGTTTTGGTATGTGCATTATATTTGCAGTAGTTTTTAGGGTCAATTGATGGTCCTAACTCAATTTTTTTTTTTTTTTAAATTTTTGAAAAAATGTGCCTTACTTTTGATTTTGGGTGATTTTAATTTTTTGACATTTTTTGTGCCTTACTGCTTGCTCTCTTTGCTCTGTTTAAGTATGTGCATTATATTTAGAGTAGTTTTTAGGGTCTAATGATGGTCCTAACTCAATATTTTTTTTTAGAAATTTTTGAAAAAATAAGCCTTACTTTTGATTTTGGGTGATTTTAGTTTTTTGTCATTAATTGTGCCATACTGCATTCTTAGCCCTGTTTAAGTATGTGCATTATATTTGCAGTAGTTTTTAGGGTCTAATGATGGTCCTAACTAAATTTTTTTTTTAGAAATTTTTGAAAAAATATGTTTTGTTATAGCCTGACTTTTGAATTTGGGGGATTTTAGTTTTTTGTCATTTTTTGTGCCTTACTGCTTTCTTAGCCCTGTTTAAGTATGTGCATTATATTTGCAGTAATTTTTAGGATCTAATGATGGTCCTAACTCAATTTTTTTTTTTTAGAAATTTTTGAAAAAATAAGCCTTGTTATAGCCTTACTTTTGAATTTGGGTGATTTTAATTTTTTGACATTTTTTGTCCCTTACTGCTCTCTTTGCCCTGTTTAAGTATATGCATTATATTTGCAGTAGTTTTTAGGGTCAATTGATGGTCCTAACTCAATTTTTTTTTTTTTTTTTAATTTTTGAAAAAATATGCCTTGTTATAGCCTTACTTTTGAATTTGGGGGATTTTAGTTTTTTATAATTTTTTGTGCCTTACTGTATTCTTTGCCCTGTTTAAGTATGTGCATTATATTTGCAGTAGTTTTTAAGATCGAATGATGGTCCTAACTCAATTTTTTTTTTTGAAATTTAAAAAAAAATATGCCTTGTAGTCTTACTTTTGATTTTGGGTGATTTTAATTTTTTGACATTTTTTGTGCCTTACTGCTTTCTTTGCCCTGTTTAAGTATGTGCATTATATTTGCAGTAGTTTTTAGGGTCTAATGATGGTCCTAACTCAATTTTTTTTTTAGAAATTTTTGAAAAAATATGCCTTGTTACAGCCTTAGTTTTGATTTTGGGTGATTTTAGTTTTTTGACATTTTTTGTGCCTTACCGCTTTCTTTGCCCTGTATAAGTATATGCATTATATTTGCAGTAGTTTTTAGGGTCAATTGATGGTCCTAACTCAATTTTTTTTTTTTTTGAAATTTAAAAAAAAATATGCCTTGTAGTCTTACTTTTGATTTTGGGTGATTTTAATTTTTTGACATTTTTTGTGCCTTACTGCTTTCTTTGCCCTGTTTAAGTATGTGCATTATATTTGCAGTAGTTTTTAGGGTCTAATGATGGTCCTAACTCAATTTTTTTTTTAGAAATTTTTGAAAAAATATGCCTTGTTACAGCCTTAGTTTTGATTTTGGGTGATTTTAGTTTTTTGACATTTTTTGTGCCTTACCGCTTTCTTTGCCCTGTATAAGTATATGCATTATATTTGCAGTAGTTTTTAGGGTCAATTGATGGTCCTAACTCAATTTTTTTTTTTTTTTGAAATTTAAAAAAAAATATGCCTTGTTATAGCCTGACTTTTGATTTTGGGTGATTTTAATTTTTTGACATTTTTTGTGCCTTACTGCTCTTTTTGCCTTGTTTAAGTATGTGCATTATATTTAAAGTAGTTTTTAGGGTCTAATGATGGTCCTAACTCAATTTATTTTTTTTAGAAATTTTTGAAAAAATAAGCCTTGTTATAGCCTTACTTTTGATTTTGGGTGATTTTAGTTTTTTGTCATTTTTTGTGCCTTACTGCTTTCTTAGCCCTGTTTAAGTATGTGCATTATATTTGCAGTAATTTTTAGGATCTAATAATGGTCCTAACTCAATTTATTTATTTTTTTAAATTTTTGAAAAAATATGCCTTTTTATAGCCTTACTTTTGATTTTGGGTGATTTTAGTTTTTTGTCATTTTTTGTGCCTTCCTGCTTTCTTAGCCCTGTTTAAGTATGTGCATTATGTTTGCAGTAGTTTTTAGGATCTAACGATGGTCCAAACTGAATTTTTTTTTTTTAGAAATTTTTGAAAAAATAAGCCTTGTTATAGCCTTACTTTTGATTTTGGGTGATTTTAATTTTTTGAAATGTTTTGTCCCTTACTGCTTTCTTTGCTCTGTTTTGGTATGTGCATTATATTTGCAGTAGTTTTTAGGGTCTAATGATGGTACTAACTCAATTTGGTTTTTTTTTTGAAATTTTTAAAAAATATGCCTTGCTATAGCCTTACTTTTGAATTTGAGTGATTATAGTTTTTTGACATTTTTGTGCCTTACTGCTTTCTTAGCCCTGTTTAAGTATGTGCATTATATTTAGAGTAGTTTTTTGGGTCTAATGATGGTCCTAACTCAATTTTTTTTTTTTTTAGAAATTTTTGAAAAAATAAGCCTTGTTATAGCCTTACTTTTGATTTTGGGTGATTTTAGTTTTTTGTCATTTTTTGTCCCTTACTGCTTTCTTAGCCCTGTTTAAGTATGTGCATTATATTTGCAGTAGTTTTTAGGATCTAATGATGGTCCTAACTCAATTTTTTTTTTTTTTTTAATTTTTGAAAAAATATGCCTTGTTATAGCCTTACTTATGATTTTGGGTGATTTTAATTTTTTGACATTTTTTGTGCCTTACTGCTCTCTTTGCTCTGTTTAAGTATGTGCATTATATTTAGAGTAGTTTTTAGGGTCTAATGATGGTCCTAACTCAATTTTTTTTTTTAGAAATTTTTGAAAAAATAAGCCTTGTTTTTGATTTTGGGTGATTTTAGTTTTTTGTCATTAATTGTGCCTTACTGCTTTCTTAGCCCTGTTTAAGTATGTGCATTATATTTGCAGTAGTTTTAAGGGTCTAATGATGGTCCTAACTCAAGTTTTTTTTTTAAATCTTTGAAAAAATATGCCTTGCTATAGTTTGACTTTTGAATTTGGGGGATTTTAGTTTTTTATAATTTTTTGTGCCTTACTGTATTCTTTGCCCTGTTTAAGTATATGCATTATATTTGCAGTAGTTTTTAGGGTCAATTGATGGTCCTAACTCAATTTTTTTTTTTTTTTGAAATTTTTGAAAAAATATGCCTTGTTATAGCCTTACCTCCAATTTTTTGGTTTTTGTCATATTTTTGCATTTTTTATGTCTTACTATAGCCTTACCTCATATTTTTGGTGTTTGTCATATTTTTGCATTTTATGCCTTACTATAGCCTTATCTATTAAGAAAAAAAATAAATAAATCAAATCTTTTTTTATGCCTTACTATAGCCTTATACGGTATCCTTTTTAGGTGTTTGTCACATCTTTGCATTATTTATGCCTTACTATAGCCTTATCTAGAAAGAAAAAAAAAAAATCAAAATTTTCTAATTTTATGCCTTACTATAGCCTTTTATCCTTTTTTTTTTTTGGTGTTTGTCATATTTTTGCATTTTTTTATGTCTTTCTATTTTTATGCCTTACTATAGCTTTTCCTCCTATTTTTTGGTGTTTGTCATATTTTTTTTGCCATTTTTTACCTTACTATAGCCTTAATGAAAAAAAATAAATAAAAAAAAATAAAAACTTTTCCATTTTGTACCTTACTATAGCCTTATTGAAAAAAAATAAAAAATAAAAAAAACCTCAGATTTTTGGTGTTTGTCATATTTTTGCCATTTTATGCCTTACTATAGCCTTTTATCCTTTTTTTTTTTTTTTGGTGTTTGTCATATTTTTGCTTTTTTTATGCCTTACTATAGCCTTACCTCAGATTTTTGGTGTTTATCATATTTTTGCATTTTTTTTTATGTCTTACTATAGCCTTATGTAAAAAAAAAAAAAAAACTTTTCTATTTTTATGCCTTACTATAGCCTTACCTCAGATTTTTGGTGTTTGTTATATTTTTGCATTTTTTATGCCTTACTATAGCCTTATATCCTTTTTTTTTTTTGGTGTGTCATATTTTTTGCATTTTTTATGCCTTACTATAGCCTCATCTAAAAAAAAAAAAAAAACTTTTCTCTTTTTATGTCTTACTACAGCCTTACCTCCAATTTTTTGACGTTTGTCATATTATGCCATTTTATGCCTTACTATAGCCTTATCTAAAAAAATAAAAAATCAAAACTTTCTATTTTTATGCCTTACTATAGCCTTACCTCAGATTTTTGGTGTTTGTCATAATTTTTTTGCCATTTTATACCTTACTATCGCCTTATGTAAAAAAAAAAATGAAAAAAAAAAAAAAAAACTTTTCTATTTTTATGCCTTACTATAGCCTTATATCGTTTTTTTTTGGTGTTTGTCATATTTTTGCATTTTTTATGCCTTACTATAGCCTTACGTCAGATTTTTGGTGTTTGTCATATTTTTGCCATTTTATGCGTTACTATAGCCTTATCTAGAAAGAAAAAAAAGTATAAACGTTTCTAGTTCATGCTTTACTATAGCCTTACCTCCTATTTTTTGGTGTTTGCCATATTTTTGCACTTTAATGCCATACTATAGCCTTATTAAAAAAAAAAAACTTTTTCTGTTTTTATGCCTTTCTATAGCCTTACCTCCTATTTTTTGGTGTTTGCCATATTTTTGCACTTTAATGCCATACTATAGCCTTATTAAAAAAAAAAAACTTTTTCTGTTTTTATGCCTTACTATAGCCTTACCTCCAATTTTTTTGGTGTTTGTCACATTTTGTTGCTATTTTATGCCTTATTATAGCCCTATCTAAAAAAAAAAAGAAAAAAAAAACTTTTTCTATTTTTATGTCTTACTATAGCCTAACTCCAATTTTTTTTAGTGTTTGTCATATTTTGTTGCTATTTTATGTCCTATTATAACCTTATCTAAAATTAAAAAAAAAAAAAAAATCAAAACTTTTCTTTTTTTATGCCTTACTATTGCCTTACCTCCTATTTTTTGGTGTTTGTCACATTTTGTTGCTATTTTATGCCTTATTATAACCTTATCTAAAAAAAAAAAAAGGAAAAAAAAAAATTCTATTTTTATGCCTTACTATAGCCTTATACCCTTTTTTGGTGTTTGTCGTATTTTTGCAATTTTTATGTTTTACTATCGACATAGGTCAATTAAAAAATAAATAAATAAATAAATAAAAGTTTTTTTTAATTTTTCAGTTAGCTGTGGCACCACTTTGATTTTTTTTTTGTGTGTGACTTTAGGAAATTGTCTTTTTAAATGAAAATAATCGTAATAATAATAACAATTATACAGAAATGAAATAAAAATAAATAAATACACAATGTTTTGCATTTTGATAGCTTCCACTCATAGTGATGCTTCCCAGTCGTGTCATCCTCAGCACTGAACTCAGTCGACCTCCTCAGAAAACTGTTAGATCTCTTTATTCCTGGTTTTTTTTTAAGTGCTGCATCATCCTTTCCTTCCTAAAACTCTGAGAAACGCTGATCAGCTCACTAACATTCCACAGCCGTGCTGCCATTTGGAGACGCTACACGTGAACTAGCATCAAAGTGAACTTTGAAGCCTGGAACGTCCTGCTAATTCCAATGCTTTCATCTGCATCTCTTTCGTCAGGCCACGGTTGGTCTCATTCGCAACCTGGCGTTATGCCCAGCCAATCAGGCGCCACTGAGGGAGGCAGGTGCTATTCCACGATTGGTCAACTTACTGCTGAAGGCACACCAGGACACACAGAGACATGCATCATCAGCACAGCAAACATACCAGGTACCTGCTATCCATCCATCATCCATCCATCCATGCATGCATGATGTCTGTCATTAATTTTGTAAAAAGATATCTAAAACCGAACAATAGTC
This sequence comes from Gouania willdenowi, assembly GCF_900634775.1. Classification (NCBI taxonomy): domain Eukaryota; kingdom Metazoa; phylum Chordata; class Actinopteri; order Blenniiformes; family Gobiesocidae; genus Gouania; species Gouania willdenowi. Next base: position 23,497,879 of record NC_041051.1, read on the forward strand.
ATTTAAATAATGATAATTTCATCAATAAAACCCTTCCGGAGTGGAGGCTCCGACGGGCCGGATTTCAGAATTGGAATCAGAATCAGATATACTATTGTCATGTGTATGATTTATCAGCTACAGCGACAGTTATCACATGTTTAAAACACAAGAAACTGTACAAATGTAAAAACACCACATTACTATCAAAATCTCTCATTTGGTTAGTATATATAACTGGCTTTATTACATTCATCATGTTATTGCATTAATTAAATATGTATTATCAAAGTAGTTTTGATGTTGACTTTGAGTCTCTCGTCTGTCCCATCAGGACGGTGTTCGAATGGAGGAAATAGTCGAAGGCTGCACAGGAGCTCTTCACATTCTGGCCAGAGATCCCATTAACAGAGGGGAGATCGCCAGCATGCAGACCATCCCCCTGTTTGTACAGGTATCCACACAGTCCTCCTGTACCATCATTCTGATGATGTTTTATGACTCCTAATGTACAGTGTCATGCTTTTATTGTGAAGTGAGACGTGGGAGTAAAAAAATGGAAATATTTAAACAACACAGCTTTACTTATGTGATATGTGTGCAGCTACTGTACTCATACGTGGAGAACGTGAAGCGGGTCTCTGCAGGCGTCCTGTGTGAGTTGGCCCTGGACAAACAGTCAGCAGAGCTCATCGACGCAGAGGGAGCATCAGCACCACTGATGGAGCTGCTGCACTCCAACAACGAAGGAATCGGTGTGTCCTGACACACACGCGCACACACGCGCGCACGCACACACACACACACACACGCAAACACACGCGCACACACACACACAGAGAGAGGAACAGTGCGATAGAGTCTGGGTTCTCTACAGAAATATCCAGATAGGGAAAGTGTGAATAAGATGACAGAGTAGTAGATTAGTACTATGCATGGCAGCTCTGTCACCACAAGTAGAGTAGACAGAATAGAAAAAGCGTACAAATACACAAAATGACAACAAAAATACATAAAATGACTCCGAAAACTCACAAAATGACAACAAAAATACAGGAAATGATTCCAAAAACTTAAAAAAGGAAGACAAAAGCGTGCAAAATGACTTTGAACATGCTGTATCAGACAGGCAACTGGTAGCCCCGAAAGTAAACGAACAAAATGACAGAAAAATAAACAAAATCACTCTAAAAACACACAAAATGATTCCAAAAACACACAAAATGATACCAAAAACATACAATAGTGCAACTTAGATACACAAAATTACTAGTAAGACAAAAACATGCAAAATGACTATGGCTCGGGTGACATGCGGCCATCAATCTAATTTTGTGATGCCCCAAAAGTAAACAGCAAAAATAACAGAAAAACACACAAATGAATCTAAAACATACAAAAATGACTTTAAAAACACAAAATTTACTCCAGAAAATACACAAAAATAAACTCTCCTTCTGTTCATGGCCACCATCATTATACGTAGATATAACAGGGTGTTAGTCACTCTCTTTAATCACTCCACATTTGTCTCTAGACTGTTTCAAAAGATTACACAACACAACACAATATGCACAATAGTAGCATCACATTATTCTTCCAGAACAACAGAATTAGCCTAGTGTCAATCACTCCTTATAGTAATGATTTCACCTGTAAACAGAAGACTGATGCGTTAGCGTCTGTTACCAAGGACGATGCTACAGTGTGTAAAGCTCGTGTGCTTGTCTCCCTGTAGCCACCTATGCTGCAGCAGTGCTCTTCAGAATCTCAGAGGATAAGAGTTCAGACTACAGGAAGAGAGTTTCTGTGGAGCTCACGCACTCACTGTTCAAACACGACCCTGCTGCCTGGGAAATGGTGAGCATCAGCATCCATTTGTGGTTGTCCAGACTGAGCGCTTACACTATAAACATGTTTCATTTATTCAGACACAATCTCTAAAGTAACCAAAGCACTGAACATTAACAGTGTAAATCAGATTTGATTGCCTCAGAGATTTCTTTTGAACATGTTTTTGATTTTGTTTAGGCTCACACTGCTGTTCCTCTGGAGCCAACATACCTAGCTGACGGTGAGTAACGCAACGCACGCACACACACACACACACACACACACACAGATGATCTTAGTATATAAAAGAAAACAAGATAAAACATCCATAAGACTCTGTTTTTCCCTCGTTTTTTTGGGTTGCTTCTTAAATGTAACCAAGCATGTTTTTGCTCTGTGTTCACTACCTCCCTTCACTTTCACTTCACTCTCAGATCATTCACTAATGTTTTTAATTAGGATGAAACACTCACCATTGGTTTCCTATTGGCAGTGGCTATCAGTACGTAATACGTGTCAATTGACCGCAGTCTATACGTAAGCAGCGCCCCTCATTGGCCAGTTTAGGTCATGTGATAGCTGCGCCACGTGACTTTAAGTTCCGTCAGTTTTATTTTAGCTCATATTTATTTTTAGCTACCCCGCTAACCTTAACCTTTGGCCACAAACTGGTCAGTTCTTCAATTTAATTAATTTTTGTCATTAGGTTGTATTGAAATGTGCTTTTTAATCAGCCCCATTTTATTACGATCATGTATGGAAAGGATCAACACATTGTAGGGATACACCGATACCACTTTTCCCTAAAACCGATACAATACCGCTACTTGCCGATCCCGCTGCTTATGCCACAAACACAAAAAAAGGCAAAAGGCAATGAATTGGAAGACAGATTTTATTTTTATTTTCCGCTTGTTACAACAAATGTTTTCATATTAGATAAAAACATTATTTTAAAAAAATGACTATAAAACTGCTATTTCGCCCTGCGATGGACTGGCGCCCTGTCCAGGGTGTACCCCCGCCCAGCGCCCAATGAGAGCCGGAAATTGGCACCGGCAGACCCCCGCGACCTTGATAAACGTGAATTAGCGGGTTTGAAGATGGATGGATGGATGGACTATAAAACTGACATTTCAAAAACATTTCTGTAAAAAAATGGCTCCCCCTGGTGGCCAATTTTAACTACTACAACAGGAATGACAGATCACTGTTGAAAGACATTGGATGCAAGGGATACATTGGTGCAGTGCCATATTGGTGCATCCCTAACACATTGTTATCCTCTCTATTCGTGAACTCATGGATTATATGGTGAAATACAGAGCGAGTAAGACTAAATTCTAACAATAAACAAAGGGTAAACTGTGACGGTTCACTTTTACTGTCCTTAATGTATGTGTGCTGTACATATATAATGTGTTCTCTGCTTTTAAAACCTCTCTGAGGAAACGTGAGCAGCCACAATGTCACGCCCGATGAGCACTTAGGGTTAGCGTTAAGGGACTTGTGGATTTGAACCGACACCCCTCTGGTTACAAGCCTGCTTCCTTATGCCTGAGGCCACCACTGCCCAAAATGAGTCAAATTCTCTTTTTCCACAGAGTTAGATGGACCCTACCCTCCCTTTGGTTACACTAATCTACCACTGGATCCAGACCTCCATGAGCCCTATATTGCTGACATGACCTATGACCCCAGACAGGCCTACCCTGAACCCCTCTAACAGGTGAGGATACGTCACATCTAGCAGCTCCAGAGCACTGAGGGAAAGGAAAACCAGACATTTTTCTGTTTTCTGCAGGAAAAAAAAGAGCAACAAACGTGAGGAAAGAAGCAAAGAAGAAGAGACGGGTGTGATGAAGCCTCGTGGTGGGAACAGGATTTTCCACTGAGCAATCAACAATTGTAAATAGAGGATGCTTACTAAAAAGAGATTTATTGACACTGTTAATGAATGAATAACTTTGTTATAATGTTTCAATGTGAGGTGTGAGCAGGAGTTGTTTGACATTTAAGGCATCTTTACACGGGTAACTTTTTGAAGCAATGAAAGCAGGTGAGAACGCCCCCGTGACAGCAGCCGTCACAGAAGGACAAAGTCAGACTCAACACAAAGTCCGTACAAATAGTTTTTTATCAACTTCTCACTAGCAGACTAAGCCCAAACACAATAGGTCCCATCAGAACAATTAGCATAAACCTTTGATTACCTTTAATCCTACGGTCACGAAAAATAAAACACATGAACACATGTTATTAAAGAAGCATCCCTTCATTTTATTTGTTCTACTGGACATAAATGTTCTCGCTCAGCGGTAACACGATGAAACCAAATTGCTGCCAAATGCTACCCGTGTATTCCAGCCTGATGCTGCTGTGTCTTTGATGTTTTTCCTCAGTGTGTTTGAACCGTACACATGTCCCAGGGTGTCCACGTGTGGTCGTTGCATGGTAGTGTAACGTGTACTAAACTCATTGACATACTTTCAAATACTGAGAAAAAAACAAAAAAACAAAATGGGGTTTTACAAAACGTTTTGGATCCTGGATGAATTAGCCCCGATCTGTGCTACAGCAACCCCCCCCCACCCACCCCCCCTCCTTACTGGTATCACTGGTATTTAGCAGACATGGGCAACTGGTGGCAAGCGGGCCCCCAAAACACACATACCCAAAATGACTCCATGAGTAAATAACAAAATAAAGACAATGACTTCCAAAACAAACAAAATGACTACAGAAATACAGGAAATGACAGAAAAATACACAGAAACACTTTAAAAACAAACAAAATGATGACAAAAATACACAAAAGGACAGAAAATGACATGAAAATAAAAAAAAAAGACTCTAAAACACAATATGACAACAAAAATACACAAACTGACAGAAAAGTACAAAGAAAGACTCCAAAACACACAATTTGACAACAAAAAACACCAAAGGACCCCAAATACCCACAATATGACACGAAAATACAAAAACTGACACAAAATAACAGGAGAAATACATTCTTTGTTGTTTCCTATTATTGCTCAGATTGCTCATAATTGTAATCCTGTTATGAATGTTGATCACGTGACCCTCGGATCAGATACAATCACAGTTTTTTTGCCCCGCTGTGATAAAAGTTGCCCATGTCTGGTATTTGACATCCAAATCATTGAAAAACGTGTGCATAAAAGCCACATTAATCCTTAATGTTCAGTTGTTGTTGTAGTTCTTTTTAGTTGTTGCTTTTTTCAGTTAGTACAGGAACTCTGGTAAATAACTACAAATTGTCGTTCCTTCAAAGTGATTTATTTTGTCATAAATATTTTCCCAATAATTTTTGAAAAAAATATTTCTAAAAGACAATGTAATTAAACTCAGCATTCACAATCGTATGATTTCTCAGCAGTTTGTGTTTCCGGTGCAGAATGTTTGTCCTGTGGAATGCCAAGGTGCAAATGGGACGCTCTCATTGGTCGACAGATGAAACACGGCAAATACAACCAAGCGGCCTTCCAGCATTTCCCTGGCAATCTATGAGCGTAATATTGTTTTCCGATTGATACAACTAGTAATTATAAGTAAAAGTAAGTCATTAGCTCTTTAATTATATATTTTGATTGGTTTTGTACAGAAAATTGGGATTTGTTTGGTTGGAGAGTGCGTGACCCAGTCTAGAGTTGACATCACTGTATGTTGCCATGTTAAACTGCTTTTAGCTGGGGTCACATTGACAGGGAGGATGGTTTACAGCTTATGTTCACGGAGCAAAGAGGCTCTCATATCAATGCCGTGGAACATATCTTTAATTAGTTTATGGAAACAGCAGCGAGGACTACAGCAGATGTAGAAAGATAAATAGAGATGACTTTTGGTAAGTGCTGCTACTTGTTTACTCAGTGTTTTATCGCGGACAACACAAAATGAGTGCTAAATAACAGTTATTATTTACCTAGCACTGATAACTAATGCTATGCACATGTCATCCATTGTATAAACAAACCAGCTTATGCTGCGTTCTTGACAACTTGGGTATCGGAATTTTTTAGTTGAAAATTCTGATCTCTGTCTTCAAAGGAAGTATTTACGACAACGGTAATGTTTGTGTGATTGAAACTCTGATTATTCACAGTAGTTTTTTGGGGTTTTTTTTTTTTTACACTAACGTTATGCAACACATTTAAAACAACAAGGTAAAGGATTCATGCAAGGCATTACAACATGTAGCAGAAAATGGATGGAAACGTTCTCAAATGAGAAAAGAAATCCGACATTTATTTAAGATCAGGCCCCAACATGACACGGAAATGCCTCACATGCATGTTTAAGGGCAGTATCACACGTTTACACACCATTTAAACTGGTGATTGAATGTCTAGGAGATGTCAAATAGACAAACGTGTCCAACCACCCATGATTTTGTTCAAAAGCTGCAGCTCTGTTATAGTGATCATGTTATCCTATGACTGAAAATGAATGACGAGTTTCATCTGAAGTGTGTTTTTAATATGTTGGTCCAGATTATTATGACTGGATTCAAATGTGAAAAGACTCTGGTACAAAGACAGGTTTAACTGATGGTGCATTAGCTCAACTGGTGATCAGTTTACCTGGCGACGCGTCACAGCAGAAGCACCTCAGAAATGGGAAACCCTGAAACAGAAAATCGGGGGCCTTACACATGACACAAGGCCAAAAACCATTAAAAAGAAGCATTTTAAAATCAAAAGGAATTAATAAATACAGCCTGCATTACTGTGTTGCATAAGTAATCTGTAAACGTAGTGAGTATCGTATATTATTTCCAAATGGTGTTTTGGCATCAAAAACGCTTTCAATTAATGTTTTACAACCAATGATGTCGTTCTGCTCGGTGCCATCACTGTTGTGTGATGTTGCACAACTGATCCTCGAAAAAGTCTTGGTACTATTTTTCCCCAATTTTACAGAGTGGGAGCTCCGACATCAGGCGGCGTTCTAAATGCACTTTATCAAGTGGGAGGTCGGAAAATCCCAAGTTCCGAGTTGTGTGGAACGCAGCATCACTGGATATGGTGATGAGCTCCTGTCAACGACTTAGTGTCATCTTAGCTTACTTCCCTTTCCAAGCATTGTAATGTGAATATGAGTAGACGCACCGATACAAAGCTCTGTCTTTTTTTAAATGGATGAAAGAGAAAAAAATTGAAAAGCACAAGTCCATGTAAATTCAAATAAATATTGCAGTGTATATTTGTTACCTTGTGGGGTTTCTTTTTTGTTTTAGATCCATTGATATGAGCCGTAAAGTGTTTACATTTTTAAGATAGGAAATGAACTGAATAAATAAAATATAAAAAAAAGATAAGCCGGTGAGCGCTTCAACATGGAATAATTCCGCATTCATCTTCACTCATCGAATGGCGACTGTTGGTTTAAAGCATGAATATGACACATTGTTCACAATAGAAACGTACAAGACATATTTACTAGGGTGGCTCAAAAAACACTTTTTCAAGGAAAACACCCTCCCTGGGTGAAATGGTGTTTCTTTTTGGATAAAAAAGCGTGTAATTTTTTACAGGTTTCAGAACAACAACTATTACAGAACACAATGATAGCGATAAAACTGAACAAAACTTGTAAAACATGTTCCACATGTTTGAATTCCACCTATTTCTTACATTTTGCATGATTTGAATGTTGTTTCAACTAAAATAAATGAGTTTTGTCCACATTTAACATGCATTTTTACCCCAAAAGGAACACCATTTCACCCAGGGAGAGGTTTTTTTTTTTTTTTTCCAGCCACCCTAGTATTTACACCTGATTGGCACAGATTGATAAATGATCGGTGTGAATAACACGTGATTGTCATCATTTCCAAACCCTGAATGTTAAAATTAAGTGAGCGTTTTAAGGATGGCAGCATGATTTCAGCTCTGATAACATTTTAAAAATGAATAATAATAAATCTACATTTGATTTGAATCATTTATGCTACATCAGATCATCACTAAGGTAACTGTTTTTACAAGTTTGGCCTAAAGGCGTCTAAATGTTCTTGTTTGTGATTAAAAATGGGCTTTATAGAGTCTGTCTTGAATTGCTGCAAAGCATCGTGGGTGGATGATGTAAAGAGGCTCAGCAGCTTCTATCTTCGCAGTGAAACACATTGAGTTTACTTAGTTTATACTGGTAATCAGGAAGACAAACCAACTAAGAGTGTCAGATTCTTCCATAACAGCTGGAAGTGAAGAATGTGTCAGAAGAGGAAAGAGGAGGAAGAAAGGAAGTGTTTCCTGTTTGGACAGAAAGTGATGCACCATTGACTTTTTCCACATTCCAATCATCAACCATTGGAGGCTTTATTTCAGTTAAACCTCTGTGTATGATCCTAATCTGTCTTTGTGCCAAACAAATAGTGATTTGAACATTACTTAAAATATGTTAATTGATCTAAAATGTAATAGGTGCTGATGTTAACCCTTTTGAATAAAGTCAAAAGTTTGATACATTTTACGTAAAACACAGAGATCATTATTAGGAGTTTAAATGGTTGGTATTAAAAAACAAAACTATCACAAATAATGATTCCAGCATCTTCTGTTTATCAAAACCTTTCAGTTTAAAGCAACAATCAGAATGCTTCATGTCAGGAGACATTGAACGCAGCACCAGAATGCAGTTTGAGCATGAATGTGATATGAGTGACATCAACCATTAATAGGCTCTACTAAGGCTCACATTTAGAGTAAATGTGCACAATGTAGGTTTTACTAGTGAGCAAGTAGACTTTACTAGTGAAGCAAAAACTGTCACTAATAGTGCATGAGTCAACCTTACTAGTAAAGCAAAATCGTCTATTAGTGGACAATTTTGTGTTACAAGTCGTACTAGTAAAGCTTTGATTTTTTTTTTTACAGATGTATTTTAAGTCTACTAGTACTGCTAGTAACACGTAGTTGTCTAGTGCACCAAAAACCTTTACTTGTAAGCATTTTTAGTCTACCAGTAGTTCTTGTAAAGCCAAAATATTCACTAGTAGTACTAGTAGAACCTATTGCAAATGAAATAGGGGGATTAGAACCAAATCGAGGATTCTGATTGGTTGTAATACTTTTGAAAGCCAATGGCAAACCTGAATTTGCTTTCCCATATTATTCCTCATATTATTAGTATGATAGTGACACTTTTTCCTTCACAAGTAAAGTCTAGTTGCACACTAGTAAACCAAAATTGAGCACTAGTGGAGCTTAATCATGGTTGATATCATTGATGCCTCATTTATGCTCAAACAACTTTCCATAGACTTAAAATAAGACAAATATATCTACTAGTGGATGATTTTGTGTTTCTACTCATGCACTTGGCACCAAACGCCTTTACTAGTAGAATAACATTTGTGTTTACTACTACTAGTTACTGGCTGTAACCAAGAACAGATAAAGGATGGTAGAGACACATTTCAATTAAAAAAGAGACATAAACATGTTGTGTATGTGAGGAAAGGCTCAAAGTGTCACAGAATATCTTTTTATGTCCATAGAGCACAAATGTAGAGGATGGTTAAAGCACACAGCCGTCCGTTCATCACCACAGGCTGTTTTAAATATGCCAAATACAAGAGTTTCATTGATAGAACTGTCAATAAACTGCTGTACATTTGTTACACGCCTAAATTAAACTGCTTTGCAAGAATATCCTCAAAGAAGTGAAATGATCCAAGTGTCAATCAACAGCACAGCGAAAATGACAACAATGAAAGACGGACATCTAGTACGTTCTTCTTCACAGTTAGGCTTTTTTTAAAGTTTCAGTGCATTCTCTCACAAAGGTTCATAGACCGCATGTAACATAAATAAGACTATTACATAGTCCAATTAAAGCCAACTTTAGTTTTACTTCAAAACAAAACAACAAAGTTTGGGGAGCATTGGTTGTTTTTCCCCGATTCTCAAAAATAAAATTAAAAAAACGTTTCCATAGAAATGTTATTTTATAAATCATACAAACAAGTGTTAACAGTGCATATATATATACAGTATTTATAGACAACTGCTGTCATTGTTGTGTAGGTCTGAACGCAAAGCTTCCTCTGTTAATTATTGACAATCAATCTGCACATTTTTATAGGAAGCTTCTTTGCACTCAGTCTTTTTACACATTCTTTTAAAGCCTCACAGCGTCAGTGGTGGTGAGGCCTTCAGGCGGAGGCGCTCAGACTGAGCAGATCCACAAACGACTTAAACAAGCTTTCTAACCAGCTGTGGTTGGCCATGCACTGCTGCACCACCTCCTCCTGACCAGGATCATCAGACGCACGCTCAACGCTGTCCGTCTGGTCGAGGAAAAACAAGTAAAACACACAGAAATGTTCAAGAACAAAGGATTTCTAGTAACACCATTACATTAACTGAGTTTCTCAGCCTTTGTGCTCCCAGTTACAGTTAAAATCATTTCCTACGAAGAAGACATTGATCAAACCCTGGGAAAATGTTTGGCTCTTTTTTCTCTGGTAGCGGATGTTTCATTGAAAAATACATAAAAGGACAACAAAAGTGCACAAAATATAACAAAAAATAATCAATAAATAATAATACTAAAAACAGCCACAAATAATTATGGAATATTTTTTTTAAATTACACAAAAAGTGTCATAATGAACCAAATGAACCACAAATATACACAGAATGACAACAATAAAAATAAACAAAATGACTCCAAGAACAAACTAAATTACAGAAAAATACACAAAACAACAACAAAAGTCCAAAAAAGGTCAACAAATATACAACAAAAATTATCAAAAAAAACACACGAAACAAACACAAATAAATAACTAAAGAATATTAAAAATAAAATACACAAAAACAACAAAAATGCACAAAGAGACTCCAAACACACACAAACCCTTTGTTGCTTCCTGTGTTAATGCTACGATTGGTTTTGAGTCTGATGCTGACATGAATGTTAATCATGTGACCCTCAGATCAGATACAATCACATGTTTGTGGCCACGCCCACTCTGGTAACAGTTGCCACTCTCTGATCTAACCTTCCCTCAGTGTGGTGTGAATTGTTGGACTTCTTCTTCAGTCCAACAGGCTTAACCCTTCATGGATGGATTCATATCTCGTATTTCTCTCGTTACAGCTCAGTTTCACAGAATGTCATTGAACATCTCTCTTAAATGACCTTCTCCAGTATATTCATGCATCTCGTCCTATCCTTATATTATTTGAGTTTAGTTTGATGTGGTTTTACAATCACCAAATAAGTGACATTTTTCACGGATATATGATACTAGTACTTGACGGAGTTGAAGAATACCTCTTTCTTGCAGTGTAGAAATGTGTGATACTTGTAGTGATGAAGAGAATGAAACAGGCTGTAAATACGACAGGTTTCAATGGAAAGTTTCAGATCCTGAAAAATGGGAGCAAAAAAAAGAGAGGCTTTAATTTACATCCCAGTGGAAACACATGGTGTTTGATTGTCATTCAGAAAGATTTGACTCAGTGTCTATTTTAGTCAAACTATTTTCATTTTATTGTAAAAATGTAAGAGTGACTGCCCTCTATGGGTGGAAACGCTGCTTTGTTTTTCTCACCTGCTGCTTTGGACCATTTCTCTTGATTCGGTTGAGAGTTTTCCGGTTGTAGTCTTCACCCCCAAGGTGGACTTTGACTGAACCGCATTCCAGAGGGTCCACAGTCATTTTGGGGAACACGCGTAAAGCCTCCTAAACATTGACACGTTTGCAGCACACGTGTAAAGACGGTGCACAGAGAAGCATCAAAGACAAAGAAGCAGCTGGACGTTTACCTGATGCTGAGCACTCATGCTGACACTGCGCAACAACTTCTTTTTCTGCTCGTTCAGCAGCGTGTGGATTTTCCTCATCGGTGGGAGGTATAACTCATCTGAGAATGGCAAAGGATTGATTCAAGGCCAAACCAACACAGCAATGTCATTAATGTGCCCTCGTTTGAACTCCCATGAACAAATGATGTGTAAAGTATGTAAAGCAGCAACAATATCCAAACAATAAGTGACAGATTTTAGTCCCTGCAGGATCTACACTTCTATTTCCTACATTTTGTGACCAATTTTTATTTAATTTGGGGAAACGTATTGGAATAATTTGAGGAAAGTCGCAGGTTTCTTTGAGAAATTGAGAATTATTTCAACAATGTGAGGTTAAATGCCATCATTTGATATAATCATGGGAAAAACATGAGCATTGCAAATGTTGTTCATTGAATTTGTGTATTTGGAGGGACTGAGATATCTACAACTGAATTAGTTTGTAATTTACACAATAAGTCATGTTTTCTCTTTCATTTTAACTTCCTCTAGTAAGAAGAATTGGACGCTTTAAAGCATAAATGGGCAACACAAAGTAAACACAAAACAAAACAAAAAACACAAGTTGTTTCTAAAAAAAAAAAAAAAAGAAGTAACAGAAAAAATACGAGATACATAATAACCACAATAACACCCCAAACCCAAAAGAATAATAAAATAACATAGATTACTACAGAAATATGTAAATTGAAAACACTGAAATTAAAATAATAACAAAAGGTCAAAAAATAGACAAAGAATCAACAAAAAGGTGCAAAAGGAAAACAAGAATGCAAAAAATGACTTCAAAAATACACAAAAACACTAGAAAAATGTACAAAAATGACAGGAAAATACACATAGTAACCATAGACACAAACTAAACTCTTTGTTGTTTCACTCTCATGAGAAGAATTGGAGTCAGTTTTTCATTAATGGAGCCAATTAATCATTGTTAAAAACAAATGACCAACATCTCCATGCTGTCTGGATGCAGTTTGTGTATTTTTGTCTTAATAACTGACTGTTTGAAATCTGCCTTTAAATGCAAACAGTTGCTGTCTCGCAGACAGGTGACTGGATTAGTGAATTAGTGACGCTACAAGTGACATTTACTTGTGCTAATTAATTCAATGACATAGAGTTTAAGCCTCAACTGATGTAAAATTCACATTAGAATGAAACCATTTTTTTCTTCCTACACTCTGTTGCTTAGAATTGCCTAAAATTGCCTGGCCCCGACCATTGCTGCACATCAGCTGTAATTAAATCCTGTTTTGTTGCCTTCACAGGTTTTGTTCATCTTGCTCTGATTCACTCATTCATGACTTGAAAGTGGCTGAACGTTGCTGTAAGTTGCTGCTGACTGAGTTCTCTCACCGTCCGTGTCCTCCAGTGCTTGGATCATATCGGGGTCGAGCGCAGCACTGACCAGCATCTCCACATAGCTCCTGAACATTTCCCTCATGGCCTGGTCATGTGTTTGCCCTGAAACAGGAAGCAGCTGCACAGACACCTGCACAAGCTCGCCATACGCCAACATGAATGTGCTCTGTAGGGACTGACCTTCATCATCACTGGGTGAGGTTGAGGAAGAGGAAGGAGACTCCTTCAGCTTCCTCCTCTTTGTGGGCGGGGCATCAACGTCATTGTTGGATGTCTGTTTGTTTCCTGCTACGTCCTGCAGCTTCTGCTCTTGCTGCTCTCCTTCCTCCTTCTTCTCTGTTTCCCTGTTTGGTGGTTCCTCCTTCTTCTCCCTCTCCCTGATTGGTTGTTCCTCCTTCTTCTCCGTGTCCCTGATTGGTCGTTCCTCCTTCTCCCTCTTCCTGATTGGTCGTTCCTCCTTCTTCCTCTCTCTGATTGGTCGTTCCTCCCTCTGCTCCTCTTCCTGCTCCGCTGCTCTTCTTTCCTCTTTGGTTTTCTCCTCACCTGGCTCCAGTTTCTCTCTTATATCCAATTCTTTCAGCCATTTGTCTCTTTCTCTCCAGGTTCTGTTGATTCTTTCCCTCTCATTCTCGATTTTCTCTCTGAATGTTTTCTCTTTCTCTGTTCTCTCCCTTTCTTTCTGTTCACTGGCCTTTCTCTCACACTCCACGTCCTGCTGTCTCTGTGTTTTCTCCTCTTTGTGCTCCTTCTTCTCTTTCCTTTCTTCTTGTCTTTGTTCCTTTTCTCTCTCTTTCTGCCTCTCTTTATCCCTGTCATCTCTTTCTATTCGAGGTTGACTTTGATTGTAAATAATCGGCATGTGTTTTGGTAATGACTGACGCCTGTTGGGTAACAGGTGAGAAAAACCGGAGTCAAAAAATAGAAGTGATGTTAATTTTCTCTGATATGCTGAAACATGCTTTACCTCAGAGTCAGGCCGGCTCTGTGCCATGGCTTTCGGGTGCACACTCGGACATAATCTTTTTTGTTGACATTCTCCAAAAACTTCACATAAAGACGCTGGTACCGCGTTTTGGCATCACCAAAATAGCCCAAATACTAAAGAAAAAAAACACAACAATGAGAAGAAAGAGTGACTTTAGAGCACATGTGTCAAAGTTAAGTTCCAGGGGCCAAATCCAGCCCTTTAAAGCTCCTAATTTCGCCTGCAGGAGAAAGTAAAAATTGTCGAGAAAACATGACACATTGTGTTAATCACCAACTAATTGAACTGTAGATATTTCAGCACCTCTAAATACACAAATTCAATGAAACTGCACATTTTTTTGAGGGCTCACAGTTTTCCCACGCTTATGTCAAAAGATGGCATTCATTTTTAACTTAAAATTGTTGTAAGTACTCTCAATTTTGCAAAAATCCTAAAATTCTCTTTAAATTATTTCCTAAATTTTCCAGTACACTCAGGGGCAGATTCACTAAAGGTTTAGGGGTACTAAAATGTGTGTAAATGTCACTCCACATGCTAATAAGCCGTACAAACCCCAGGGAGTCACAATGTGCCCTCAATCTATTGAGCATGTTTCCCTCTAATAAATATGTATAATAGGTAGAGCTCACAATGAGCAAAAAAATGGGAGGAGGACAGGCAAATAAATTAATGCAGTGGGCGCAATGTAATTCATCAAATCTGGAACTGTTTGCGGTGATTGTTTTAGCACAGGAAAATAGCACGACTGACAAGCAGGGGCAAACACACGCAGAGATCCGCTGCAGTAAATGTTGACACAAAACACAACGGTGATGTTTTGACCGTCAAACACTGGTGTTGCGTTGATGGAAGGAGCATCAGGCCAGAATCAGCTGATCAGATGAGTAATTTACACAGTGATGCACAATGATCACATAAGAGAGTATGGTGACACAGTGCTACTCAGGAGCTCAGACCTGCTAGATGATGGTCAGTAGATCATCTTCAAATGGTGCAGACTGATTGACAGACTGTGTTGCTGTATTAACTCAGATCAATGGTGTCAACAGATCAATGGTGTCAACAAATCTGCCTATTTTTCATGGACTGATCAGAGCAAAGTTACAGGACCTGACAGAGCAGCCACATTAAATTAGGGGGGAAAAATCATTAGGTTTTAAAGTTGTTGTTGTTTTTTAAAAACATTTTTATTTCTTTATTTAGTTTTCTACATTATTAAATGTTTGTGCAGCAGACAGAGAAATCCATCTGTCTTCAATTTAAGTTCCTCAAATGTCATTGTGTGCTTCTGTGCACTCACGTCTCTACATTGAACGAGCATAACGCAAAATTTAAACAGGGCGGTCTCCACCACTTCTGCACGTGCACTAATCATTGCTGTATTCTTAGTGAATTCCTCGCAGCAGGTGAGGAAACTGCGTAACTAAAAGATTCAGGGACACAACTGGTTTACCACCCTTAATTTCAGATCTTAGTAAATTTGCCCCTCAATATCTTACTAATAGTATTAGTAGACCTAATGCAAATGAAGTAGGAGGGATTACTTACGTTACTGGTTGCACAGAACTGCCTCTGTCCATCTTTAATCTCGGGGCTGAATTTCTGCAGCAAAGCTTTCTGAACTCTCCAAATGGGTGGCGGCTCCCGGCCCGTCTGCAGAGCCATCTAAAAACCCATACACAGTGTGTGTGTGTCTTTATTGATGAGTCCAGGAAGATCTGTTTCTTCAAAGACTAACCTTCAGCATCCCGATGTCCTCCGTTCGAACTACAAACTCGTCTCGTTCTCTGAAAATTCCTTCGCCTCCGCTCTCACCTTTGTCCTCGTCGCTCTCACCGGCAATAGCAGCGTCAGCCTGCTTCTTTGCCACGTGCAGAGAGGTGAGGCGCTTTGAGGCCCGGTCCTCCTCTGGAGTCAGGGGTGATGGTGGCTGAGAGGATGATGAAGAGGGGGATGAAGAGAATGAAGATGGAGAAAGCTGCCCTGGATCAGCGTCCTGATCGTGATCGGAAGAAGATGGAGGAGGTGTTGTGGAGGGTGGAGGTATCGATTGACCTACAGGAAGGTTGGAAAGGGGAGATGGTTGGATGGCTAGAGGGGAGTTGGAGTTTGGTGGGGGGGTGCCATCAGGTGCTACCTGCAGGTAGGAGAACTCCTGTTGGAGAGCAAGGGCTGGACCTCCTTCTATCTTATCCTGGCTGATGGGCAGGGGGGAGGATGGAGAGATGCAGAGGGAGGAGGGTGGTGAGGGAGAGGAGGAGGTGGGCGGAGAATCAGAGATGGATGGGAATGGAAGTGAAGGAACAGCTGCAGGTCCCGATGAAGGATCTGGAAAAGAAAGTGGAAAGAATCAGTCAAGGCTCCATCTGAAGGAGGAAGTTCTTGACCACAAGAAGGTCTTTGTTGTAAAACTATGACTTAAATTCAAGACCACAGTAATCGACACCAGAATGCTCCAAGGCCAAGCCAAGACCAAGACCATGAAAAAATAAAAAGTTAAAGAGCATTCTTTGTCTTTAATTTGAGTTTTCTTTTAAATACATTTGACAAAAACAAAGAATCTGCAACTCTTTCAAAGCACAACATGCACAAATCTCAAATCTTAACAAATGTGGTCAACTAAATGTTTGCAAAAATAAATCCTTGTATATATTTAAAAGCTACAGATGGGTCTAGAATGATTTGATTTCCTTATTGAGGTGAATGAGACCTAAAGTAAGTGTTCAGAGGGATTTCTGAATAGAAATGAGATGGACTGATGTCTGATGTCGGACACATAACACACTGGGAAAGATTTCCAATCAGTGAGCTAACGCTAAAGCTAAGTGCTAAAGCTAAATGCTAAAGCTAAATGCTAAAGCTAAATGCTAAAGCTAAATGTTTGAATTAAAATTATAAAATGAATCAATCAGGAACAGTTCAAAGTGCTTCTCCTTATTATCACATTAATGAAGGTGAAGAATAGCAGATCAGTGCTGGTCTCTAGTGGTCAGGATGGAAAAAGACTTTCAGGGCCTTTACTTTGTTGTTGTGTCAGACCAAACAGAAAGAAAAACACACACTCGTGTGTTGGCCTGCTATTTAAGCAGGAAATAAACAATATGAATATATTGATTAAAATGATTAAACATCATTTCTACTTGTATTTCCTCATTAAGTGTCACAGTGATCAAACTCTAGATGTGGATTACCTCTCATCTCCGGAGCTTCCACATCCTTCGTCTTAGGGATTCTTTCTTCTTCTCCCGCCTCAATCGAATCTTCAACAGATTTTTGTGACACATTTTCAGAGTCTTGAAGTTCAACGCTGGTTACTTCCTCTTCCTGCTTTGCTTCTTCTTTGGCGTTTTCCTCTTTTGACTGTGCAGAGAGCACAGGTGTTGGCTCCTCTTCCTCCTGTGTGCATGGAAGTGATTCCTGCTCATTGTTCTCAGGGGTCGGCGTGCTAAGTGACGCCTCCTCCTGTGCAGCTGGAGCGGGACTGGTTGGGGCCCTGACCACTGCAGAGGCGATCACAGCAGCCAGTGCATGCGGGGTGTCGTACAGAGCAGAGATGGCACATGAAATGCTCTTCTGCAGGTCCTGGTTCTTACTGACCGAGTCCTCCTCATCAGAGGAGAAAGAGGGCAGGGTCTCTAGGTTCTCTTTCAGCTCTTCATCCAGAGGTTTGCAGGGACTGTGGCAGCTGCTGAGGGCCAGCTCTGCGTCTGCGCTCTGCTCACCATCACTGAAGCTTCCTGATGGCTGCTTAGAGGGAGTGAGTGGGGGGGACAAAGGCCTGAGTCCTCCTTGTAGAGAGGCTTCCTGCTCACCACTGGGATCCTCTGCTTCAAAACCAGACTGAGCTTTTCCCGTCTTAAGGAAATCCAAAAAGGAAGGCATGAAGTCCAATGTCTTCTCCTCAGCCTGCAAAAGAGACAAGACGCATCACTGATATCTTTGATGTTGTGGCTCTCCATGTCCTGCTAAATAAGCAGTTTTTAACCATTCTGACACCTTTAAACCTTTGTTTGTGCAGCTTTAACACTCACACCTGAGCTTTATTTTGTATCTCGGGTGATGATGGTCGTTCCCTGAAGGCTGCGTCTAACGCAGTCACTACATCTCAGCACAGTCATCATCTTGTGAACCAGCCATTGGTATTACAGGCTATCACAGGCTTGTTGGATCAAACATGGGCAACTGGAGCACTGGCAGGGGCCCCAAAGTAACACACAAAATGAATCCTAAAAACCTCACAAAATTCACAAAACAATAGCAAAAATACAGAAACAGAAAACAAAAAATACAGAAACTTATTTCAAAAACACACAAGATTACTAGAATTATACATTAAAAAAAAAAATTAAGGATTTACTTTTTTTAAACAAAACACAATCACTCATATGAGTTGACATAACTGTCTTAATAAAGGAGATCTCCTGTGGCTGCAGATGTTGGAAATGCCTTTGAACAAAAAAGACTTTCTAATAAAGGAACCAAAGCAGTCAAAATCTAAAAATTTGAATAAAGCTTTCAAAATAGGTGATGAGAAACAAAAATGCATATTATTTAGAATCATATTGAGCTTGAATCCAACCCCAGGCCTTTGTAATCTCCCTCTGGATCAGCTCTCTATGGCAGGGTGTGGTTAAACTATTTTCTACTACAGTAGTTTTCCCCTTGCACACTTAATCCTCTCCTACATGTAATACTCTCAGTGGGCAGCAGGTGGCAGCAGGAATCGTGCAGAAAGAGGCAGTAACTGTGGCAACAGCTGCCCTGGTAACAGGCCTCCCTCTCTCCTCTTTTGTCAGTCACAAAGAGCTGGCTGTCAGTCAACAATAAGCTCCCTCTTTCTCAAGCTGGGAGCATTAAAACACGAGAGGAAAGAAATGTAGCCGTGTTTGAATCGATGTGAGCAGAACCAGCGCTGTGACTAAGGCAGGAATGTCCTTGATGCAACCCAGGCTGGGATTGAATGGGTTTGGTATCTTTTATATATGAAGCCTCTGCCTGTGCCTGTGCTTGTGTGTGACGGGATGTGTAAGCACTTACTGCACTGAAAGGTTTCTTCTGCATCGCAATCCAAGATTCAGAATCCAGTGATGCATCGTTTTCTCTGGTCCATCCATCCACCATTATCATCTGTGGAAAGCAGAGTTTATCAGCCAATGACAGGCCAAGCCTGGACTCCAAACCCAGGAGCATTACCATGAAGCAACACCTTAGTCCACGTTAGTTTCTCTCAGGGTGCAGATATGGAGCAGTTTGATTTGAAGTAGAACGCAGATTTCCACATTTTTGTGCCATTGTTTGTTTGTCCATAAATAGTATGTAAAGCACCAACAATAGATAAGCAATACATGACATATATCAGACCCTGCACAATCTTCACTTCAAAATGTCTTGATTGTGTGACCAATTTTGTGTAATTAATGGGAATTTTGTGTTATTGTAAATTAGAGTTCTTTCCACAATGTGCAATTAAAAATGACTGAAACCATGTGAGATGGACACAGGAAAATTGCAAATATTATTGAGTTTCCTTAGATTTATGAATTTGGAGAAACGGTGAAATCTACAATGGAATCATTTGGTAATTTACCCAATGATTCTTGTTTTCTCTGTTGTTTTTACTTTCTTCTGAAGGCCATTTTGGATGCTCTAAAGGGCCAGATTTGGTCCCCGGGCCTTAAGTTTGACACAAATGCCTCAGTCAATCTGTGCTCGTGTTTTTACAATCACAGAGAAAACCAAAGAACACTTTTGTGAGATGATCCATCATCTGTGGCCTCTGCTGTGTTGCCAGAACTCTGGAGACAATAATCATTTTGCACGATCTCACTCTCAAAGCTCATGATTTACCTTCAACCCAACTTTGATTTCCAATTCATTTCAAATCCAGGTTGATTCCACCCAAGTTCTGCTGCAGCAGCTCAGGTGCATTTTACTGTTGCTCAGGCAACAAGATTTCCTTTCGTCTCGCTCAGGTCTCAGGCATTACTTCCTGAATGCTCCATCTTTCTACACATGCCCACACCAGAATGGAAGTGACTTAATGTTGTACAATATACAGCAGCAAAAAATATTTCATTATTGTGTCTTCTAATAGATTTTAAAGTTATATTCATAGTGTAGGCCTCATAGATCCATAAATTCAAGATCATTTGATCATATAAAAGATGAATCAGGTTGAAATTGCCTCCCGAAATTTGTTTTGATCTTCACTCTTAACACTCTCTTATTGAGATCGTTAGAGTAGTTTAGTGCATTGCATTGTGGGAATTTTCATGGCAATTACAATTAACATTTTTTTTAATTACAAATATAATTACAGCATAATTGTAATTAATTATCAATTACTTGATTACAATCATAATTGACCGCAACCCTGGTGTGTGTGTGTGTGTGTGTGTGTGTGTGTGTAGGGGCAGATGGTTTTCAGTCTGTCATCAGACTGGCACAGGAACCAACTAACGCCCTGTATGAAAACCAACAACCCTCAGATTCAAGATACAATATCTGGTTAATGCCTGCTATGTGCACACTAATCTTCTTCTTTCAATGAAAACTTGATTGTGTGTGCTGCTTTGCTGCAGCCTGAGTCAATTGAAATTCAGGTAAAAATTCCCAGTAGAGCAAGGAATTCCAACAGGACAAACACACCCATACTACTGCTGTTGCATTATGAAAGATCAGGTCAGATTTTTTGTAGCAATATAATGTTATGTTTTCACTAGTGTGTGTTTTACCTCTCCATCACTTGGCTGTTGATTCATCATTGTGTTTTCAGTCTGGGTCGGCTCCGTCATGGTATTGTCCATGCTGGTGCCAGGTCCAGGACTCAGGCCTACAGATGGAGCTGATCCCCCAGATGTATCACATAGGAAAGACTGGCTGTTGGACAGGGACTGTGGTGAGGGCATTGTGGGAGCAGACAGCTCTACCTGAGAGAAAGAAAGAGAGGTAACCTGCATTAGGTCACTGCAATATTCCTTTAGAAAGACCAAAGAATCAATAGTGACAGATTAAACTCAGCTGCTCAATTGTGGATCATCCCATACACTTTGCAATGTGCAATAAATGGTCTCGGAAAGATGTATCATAAACAACACAAAAATGTGGATTAGACGTTGGGCAACTGAAGGCTCAGGGGCCACGGGCGGCCCTCGGTCTGAATTTGTAAATGTACAAAAAAACACACTAAATATCAGAAAAATACACCAAAAAAGTAGAAAGAAATTCACACAGTGAAAATTATACACAAAAAAAGACTATTAAATAACAAAAAACACCCCAAATTGACATAAATATACACAAAATGGGACCAAAACTGCACAAAACCATAAAAATATACAAAGTGACTCCAAAAATCATAAAAAATTACATCACATTACACAAAAGGGCAACAGAGAAAAGGACAAAAGAAATATATGAAATAACACAAATGACAACAAATATAAACAAATTTACAATTGGGTTGAGATGGTCGTGAGACAGGTTAGATTTACCCTACTGATGATAGTGTGTGTGTGTGTGTGTGTGGTTACCATGGTGGGTGTGTCTGGCTCTTGTGGTTGCCGTTGCGTGGGCTGTTGCACGCGTTGGTCACTGTAAGGTGGCTCCTGAAGCTGCTGCAGATGTTGGTAAAGCAGATGCTGCTGTCGTGGTGCTTCGAGCATGTCTGTTTGTTCACTCAGATGTTGTGGATACTGTTGCAGGTTCTGCTGGAGGCTAAACTGACCTTGTTGATGCTGTTGCTGATTACAGTATCCAAGGCTTTGTGCTTTGTCAATATTCTTCTGCATTTCTACTAGGCCTTCAGCCCTTCTGCCCCGCCCTCGACCACGCCCACGAGCCCTCCTCCTTTCTCCACCAACAGATCCCATCAAACCTCTTCCATATGACGGCTCTGGAAGAGGTCGTATCCTCGGTCTTCCTCGCGGGCGAGGAGGTCCTTCGCGTTTTGTTTTAGTTGGTTTTCTGCCCCTTTTTCTTGGGCTATTCTGTTGAAAAAATTGTGGTGGTTCTCCCATCGCTGAGTTTATAGGGTTTTGACAGAAGTCCATTTCACTTATTAATGGACTGAGGCTGTTAACCCCTGATGGCCCAGAGAACTTCCTGCAACTAGACACCAAGTCAGGCAACAGGTTAGGAACACGTCGACTATTGAGGCGAATTTCAGCTGGAATGTCAATCTTATCTTCATCATCCTCAAAGTCATATTCGTGTGCGTAGTTCTTTTTGGTTTGAGCTTGTGGTTGCTGTCGTTGTTTGAGCAAGTGAAAGGAGCCGGTCTTTAAGAGTTTTTTGGGACGAGAGGAACAAAAATTAGGTGACAGCAGATGAGCATTACGAGAATTTTCAGCCAATTTGACACCTTCTTGTATCTTTTGAACTGACCCAACTTGCTGAGATGCAGAGCTTAATCCCACAGTGTGAATAGTACTGGGATGACTGAAACCAGTCTGATGAGTGGTCAGAGTGGAGGGAGTCTTCAGGGGATTAAATTGTACATGCACATTCCCATTAGAGGCTTCTAAAAGGTTATGGCAGTACTGTCTATAGCCCTGATCACTGGGATGACCAACCGTGTCAAGAACTTCCAGAGGAGCTCCTGTTTTTATGGCCTCCAGTCCCTCCTGTCCTAAGACACGACCCTGGTTAAGATGTTTGTGAACACTCTGTCCAGAACTGAAATCCCCCACACAGCTTGTCCTGTAGTCACTTGAACAAAACATGTCGTCCATCTCTGGAAAGAATGAGCGCTCTTCATCATGTACGACAGAGTCTGGAAAGCAGGTGGAGGTCAGCGGTACAAACTGCTGTTGTTGAACATCCACTGGGCTCACGGCATCATGACGACTTTGCTTTAGCTGATTCAGCTGGGAATGTGGATGTTGTCTTTCCAGTTCTCTGTTCTGGGTGTGCTGCTCTTTTTGGGGAGTTCCTATATTTGTATCTAACTTGTTGGAGTCTGGGTGAGACTGTTCTTGTGTCAGCTGAAGATGACTGTGTACTTGCTGTTGGTAGAGACCGTGAGCATGTGCATAGCTACTGGGCGGGGTAAGGTGGTGGAGGTGTGAAGGTCTGGATAAGCCCAATTCTGTCTCACCAAGGAAGTCATGGAGATCTGATGGTGTTTGTTGGAGAAGGTGGTGCTGCTGCTGGAATCTGTGTCGTCCATTTACCCCAATCCCAGTTAAATCAACATTTCCCCCACTGTCTCTGTGATTGGCTTTGGACAGAGACTGGTCCATCATGTCTAATGAGGACATGGAGCTTTGACTGGCTCTGATTTGATCCCTTGGCTGGCCTGAGGGGCTATAGAGGATGTCTCTGTCTTGAGACTGGATCTGAAAAGGTGATGGTGAGAGATGTCCATGTAAAAGGGATTCCACTTTATTAGGCCCTGCTCTTTCAGATAAAAGTGCTCTTTGACCTAAACCGTATGGTTGTTGTTGTTGTTGCTGCTGTTGTTGATGTGGAGGAAGTTTCTGTATATCCATCTTGGTATGGTTGCTATAAGACTGCAGCATGTGGTTATGCTGGAGGTCTGGAGATGAATTCATCAGAGAACGGGAGGCTTGACTTTGTTCTAAGTAAGCGCTGTCATGTGGATTTGAAGCTTTCTTCATGTGATTGAGCGTGTCGGAATTAGTGAAGCTGTGCATGGGGTAATGGGCGTGTGTATGCTTCGAGTGGTGGGAATGCTGATGATACTGCTGAGGATTTGAGGACACAAATGGAATGTGATTGGAGTGCTGGGAGTGTGTATGCTGTGTGTAAGGATCACCTCGTTCATATTGAACCACAGGACTCAAAGAGTGAGAATCAGGAAGAGAAGAATCAGTGATCCCTTTCCCATCTGCAATGGGAGATTTGCAAATAATCAACTCTGACCTGTTCTGTTTCTTTTCAGTGTGGTGGTTTAACCCACTTTGTGTGTCACCTGTTAGTGGTTCAGGAGCTGAACTACAGGTGTTACTGGGATGAAGGACACTGTCAGAGTGACAGCTGTCTTCTGAGATTTTGAGGCTATTGAAAGTCCCCTCCTTGCCCTCCCCGGTCCGAGTATCAGAGACTAACTGGCGTAATGGTTGCAAATGTGAATCATGCTGGGTTGAGTGAGAAGTTGAATCTTCATCATGTAGTAAATGGTGAATTAGAAAATCTTCATTATTATCAGGATTCCCATGGTGCGATTGCTCCAATCTTAACATGTCAATTTCTTTGTCCGTCTTAGGTGGTGTAACATGGTAAGGCTGATTTTTAACTTGTGCTGTATCTGAACAGTCTTGAGGAGAGGACACAAATGCAGGAGAAAGGATAGAGGACTGGAACTTTGAGCTTGCTGAGCCTCCAGGAGATTGTGGGACATGAGCCGAACTCAAAGAACACATTCCAGACCCAGTGCGAGAAGAAGGAACAGAAGGCGATGCTGTAGACTCTGGCAGGTTGTAAGAAGTGATGCCATGATCAACACCTTCACAATCATCCCGTGAGTCAGCCGATCCTACTCCATTGGTGAGAACAGTTGTTCCCAACATTAGTGCACTGCCCAATGATCTAGCACCTTGCTCTAGAACAGGGCTGTCTACTGTTCTATGGGCTGAGCCAAAAATGGATTCATCAAAGGCGATGTCTGCAGAAAACAAGCGTCCCTGTGACTCTGTTGGACAGGCTTTCATAGCAGTGTCCCCTGCTCCACAATTGAGGTCCTGGCAATGATCTGAACTGAAGTCTCCATACAACTGGCTCATGTTTGAAGAGGGAAGCTGGTGTGGAGAGTAGGGCTGAACATGTGGCCGAGGAGAAGAATCAGCTGGTCGAGCTGCTGTGGGTTGAGCAACAGACTGAGGGCCATAGGGCAACTGGTAATGCTTGGCAGCTTGATGCTGTTGAACCAGAGTTGATGACACTACAGGTAAAGAAGGAGCAACTGCTGCTGACTGAGGGGGGGGCTGTTGACGGGAAGGATCACACAAGGAGTTAGTGTTTGTGTCAGATTTTGAAATAAAAGTTGAGTAGGAGGAGGCTGAAGGAGGTATATGTGGGGAATGGGTTGTAGAGGAACCAGAACCTACATGGGGGTAGCAACCAGAGGAACTTAAGGTAATTTCTTCTCTACTAGCAGAGCAGGGAACAGACATAGAGCTGGAGGATGATGGTGTGTAAGGAGATTGTATGCGAGGCTTGAATGTTTGCGTGGGTTTGACCTCAGAGGAAGGGCTTCGATTCCTGCTGGGACTGCAGGATACTCTGGACTGGTGACAGTGGTTGGCTATCTGTTGGTAGCTTGTGGACCCACCACAACTGGGAAATTGGTGTAAAGCTGAAGACTGTGCTCGAGATGAACTTTGGTAATGTTTAATCACACTGTCTTGCCTGGAAAGCACTCCCTCTGAAGGAGGGTAAGGATTACCTGCTGATGCAGGTGGTACAGCTGGTGTGGATGAGAACATGGAGGCATTATATGGCTGAGAAGGTTGACTGTGGTTTTGACAGAACAAAAGGTTAGCCTGGGATGAGGGCAGTTGGCATCTGGAGGAGATAGACGGTGCTTCAGTTTGACGAGAAGCTACAAACTCCTGCGAGCGCTGATAGGTGTCACTCTGAGAAGACGGTATGCGATCAAGTCTTAAACTGGACTGTGAGGCTGTTTTAATGGGCAGCAATGAATTATGGGGTGACATCAATCCACAAGAAGTTGGACAATATGAAGGTATATTTTGTAGGGCTAGAGAAGGTGTAAAGGAACGTCCAGAAAAAGAGCCAGGATGGTGGTATCCACCAGAAAAGCTTGTGGAGGCAAAGGAGCCTGAACCTGGAAGTGCCCCCGCAATGAAGAGGTCCGCTGGGCTAGGTGTGTTCATCGCTGCAGAACATATGACATACATAATATTGGTAGAAGCAGTAGCCACAAGACTTGTCTTCTCTTTATACTAAAAAGAGGAGGACTATTAAGAAGAGCCAAGAAATTTTAGTAAATAAAGAATTTAAACTTTGAATCTATTTTTGCAATATTCCAAAATGTACATTTACCAGTCTGCCACAATGGAGTTTGGAATCGAGAGAGAAAGGAAGATGCAGAGGGAGAGGGTTGTGGTCCTCTGGACTTAAAGGTTGTAATCAGATCCATGACAGAAGGTTCAGGAGCCGATGGGCTGGCATGGTGGAGTGAAGTATCAAACAACCCTGGCAACAAACAAAACCTTGTATTCCATGCTCCAAGTATTTTTTAAAGAAAATGTAGATTTGGAAAATGAACATTTCCCAATGTGGAATAAACAGCATTAAATTTACTTTTCTAGTTTGAAGACAACACTACGAAAAGTGAAATGTTTTGTTTTTCAGCTTTTCATGTAAGCTGTACAAAAGAAGTGACTTAAAGCTGCTTGTGACAATAACTTCAATAACTTTTTTTTTTAATATCAGATAAAGACAGTGTAGACCTCATAAATTAAAAAAATCAAAGATCATTTGCTCAAAAGATGTAAAATGTTGAAATTGATGATCAAAAGTTTGTTTTGATCTCCATTCTAAACACTCTTCTATTGACATTTTTTATTCCCAATTTTTTTTGGGCTCAAATACCCCCTTTCTCTTATTTTTAAATCCAAGTACCCCCTTTGTTCAACTACATTTTGCTCAGAATACTGTGAAAACAATAACCAAAGAGGATAAATATGAAATGAAGAAGTGATAACATACATTTTAAAGAATCCCATTTTGTAAATAAGTGGAAAGAAATTGTTAAATGCCTCCTGGATAGATTTATTTCTATGGTTTTTATCATTTCCAGTAATCTCCCACCTTGTGTGGAAATGTGCAGTTAAACATATAAAAATGGGATGATTAAAAGAAATAACAGTGCCAATACAGTGTCTATGTGTCAATCTTTAACATATTACATTCAATATTATCAAGTATCACAAATAATAAAACTGTGATACTTGATATTCTATTAAATATTTCACAAATAAAGTATAAACTTAGGTTGCTTTTATGGAAATAGTTGATATAACTTGTCATCTTTAATGATAGAATATGGCACAGTTTTAGTTTATAAAAACAGTTTCATCACATCTCAAATTGCGTGTTATGCATGTCTAAGGGTTCCTCAGACCCAACATTAAGGAACCCTTTCATGAAGTGACACATCCATAGAGGAGAAGCATAAAAAGTCTGTACCAAGTGTGCGTCCTGGTGTAGCCCATGTTGCACTCTGGTTTGAGTTTGCTGAATGGGGAATGCCTGCAAAGCCTTGGAGTGAGTGAGACGGACCATAGGCTTGCCTGTGGAGCAGTTCAGACTCTGGGATGGATGACCTGGAGCTCCCATACATGAGGCTGTAAAGCACAAGGTTATTGTAAGAACGGAACTTATCAAGGTCAAATAAAGTCAAACCATTGATAGCCTTGCATAACTTCAAACCAGAGAAGGGCAACTTTTATCACAGCAATCTAAGGGTGACATGATAAACATTCATGTCAGCATTAGATAATGAACAATCAGAGTATTAACACAGGAAACAACAAAGGCTTGGTGTGTATTGTTGTTGGCATTTAGTGTATTTTTAGTGTGTTTCTGTTATGATTTAACATGTTTTAAAGTCATTTTTATATTTTTAGCCCATTGCTTATTTTCTGCATTTTGTTGACGTAATTGCAGTCTATTTTTGTCATTTTACATATTTGTTTTGGAGCTGCACAACATTAGACTCCGGTTGTGGTTTCCTCCGTCTGGGCACTGTGTAACCCCAGCATAAAGAACTGACTCACCTTGTTATGAGGGGACAGAATGACATAAAATGGCCGAACTCGCTGGGAACTAACAATAACCATCTTCTTCTTTTATTATCATGTGCTCTCTTAATATAGTTCATTTAAGCTAGCCAAGTCTTCTGTGTTACACAGTGCTAAACCTGGCTGCAAATGGTATGCAAAAACAGTTCACAGTGAATAACATCTGACTGTAGGGGAGAAAAAATGACATTATACGGTGGCAGCATTTTATTTTATTCTTTCTTTCTTTCTCTTCTTCTGTTTGGAATGAGCAATATGATACAGTTAATGTTCCTTTCTGTTGGAAAAAAAAATAGTCTTTAGAGATGCAGCAATTTAAAGTACGTAATTAATTTATTCCTAAGTATTCATCAATATTGTACATAAGAAAACGTAATTGCTTATTTTTCTTAGATAAGTTTGATCTTCAACATGTTACCAAAGATTTTGTAGGAAAATAAGGCCATTATTGTTTGTTCCATTGATGCTGTTTATTGTCAACAGGTGGAAAAGCCGTCTTAAATAGGCTTATCAAATAACTCATTATATTAGAAATAGATTTAAAAATGTTCAAGTACCCATGGGGTCCACGTACCCCTGGTTGGGAAACACTGGTCTAACCTGCTAGGCCTATTAATCACATAATTGGTTTGCACTCTCCCCTTTTTGCTGCTTTCTTGTTAAATAAATATTTATTTTGGCTGGTGCTGGAATTAAACCTGTTGGTATTTTAAATACGTGCGCGTGTGTGTGCGTGTGCGTGTGTGTAATAAGGCCGTGTCGCTGACAGCGCGCGCTTAATTGGTTGTCATGGCGACAGGAGCTCGGTGAGTTGTTCCTGACTTGGGACACGGAGGCCTTTAACGGGCTGTCTGTGGCCTCTGGTCGGTGTTAAACAGACATGGTTGTCTGTAGCTCCCCCACAGCTGTGGGACCGGGACCAGGACCACCGGGGACCCCCGCAGCTGCTCCTGCTGAGGTTAGAGTCAACAGTGCGGCTGCAAGTCACGTGGTGTTTACTAATAAACACCGTACATAAGTTGACTGATCACTAACTAATGAGTCGACTAACCGAACCGTCTACCGATTAGCCCTTCGATGTGCACGCGCGGCTCCCGCTGTGAGAGACAAAGGCTGGACAATGAGCCGCTGCTCGTGTCCTCGTGTCCCCGCTCAGCCTCCCTCACCGTCCCGTGTCTTCAGTGCGACACCGTCGGGTGACAATAGGGCTGCTGTACCTGTCCACGCTGCGCGCACACGCACTGTGAGAGCAGCTGTGCACGCCGCTGGAGCCCCACGCACCTTCCGAGTCTCTCCGCTTCTACAGCCCGGTGCTTACCTGCCGTAACCCCGTCCCGTCCTGAAGCCCTCAGCCCGGTCGCTCCTCTCCATGAAAGAAAGCCTGGATGGAGAGGATGGCAGAGCGGGGAGGGGGTGGAGGTGGAGGGCTCAGCCTCCCACGATTTATTTCTCTGCTTGATGAGATCCTATAGCTGGAGGAGGAGGAGGAGGAGGAGGAGGAGGAGGAGGAGGAGGAGGAGGAGGAGGAGGAGCGCTCACATGCCGCTGTCCATTGTCGCTGAGCTGCTCGTGCGCCGGCGGGTGTTGTACCAATCTGAGCATCCCCGACAAACACTGAACCCCAAGCCACGGGGGCGCGCGTGCATTTATAAAGGCGGAGCTACCTTGTTAAAAAATAAATAAATAAAGATAATAAGAATAAGAATCTGATGCTTGATGTAAGATATTACACATGTGTGCTTTGGGGGCAGGTGTATACATGACAATAAGTGTAGGACACATTCGAATTCAATTATTGTTATAGGCAAACTTGGTGTACAAACCTGCACAAGTGAAAATATATTAAAAAAAACAAAAAACAGGAGCCTCATTAAGCTTAGCCCCACCTTCTGAGTGCATGCGCGCACCCACGCCAGGGGAACAATGTTTGTCTGGGATACTGAGATTAGCACAACACCCGGTGCATAGAACCTGCTTCATTGCTCACTCTCACAGACAGATTCCCGCTGCAACAGCTACTGCATCACTGACTCTGCATGACACGTTTCAAACACCAAATATTTAGCTTTCTCAATATTTCTGTGACCTTAAACATGGTAAAATTAATCTAAAACAGAAAAACACTATAAACTTCTAACTAGTCCTTTTTAGACATGAGAGATTAAACATTTTTTAGCTTCTGACCAAAGACTGAGAAGCCTAATTTTCAGGCAGTGGCTATCCGTACGTGGGGTATCATCCGTAGCGCCCCTCATTGGCCAGTACTTCTATGTGCTATCAATACGTAGATTCCTAAAAATAAGTTACGGACTAACTAACTTTAACTAAATTACGTTACGAACTAACTAACCCTAACCCTAACACTACGTTACAGACTAACCGTAACCCTAACCCACGTTACGGACTAACTAACCTTAACCCTAACCCTAAACTACGTTACAGACTAACTAACCCTAACCGTAACCCTAGCCCACGTTACGGACTAACTAACCCTAACCTAACCGTAACCCTAACTTACGTTATACGGACTAACTAACCCTAACCCTAAACTACGTTACTGACCAACTAACCCTAACCCTAATCGTAACCCTAGCCCACGTTATGGACTAACTAACCCTAACCGTAACCCTAGCCCACGTTACGAACTAACTAACTTTAACCCTAACCTAACCGTAACCCTAATTTACGTTATACGGACTAACTAACCCTAACCCTAAACTACGTTACTGACTAACTAACCCTAACCCTAATCATAACCCTAGCCCACGTTATGGACTAACTAACCCTAAAACAGCATCGGGGGTTTTTCGTACGGCTACCCACTCTGTAATTTTAAACTCAGCTACACAAATACTAACAAGAACGATAAGAGAACTCAGCCAAATAAACAAATTAAATAATTAATTAATAATTAATAAGCCTTTTCACACTTGGAAATCTTGCTTTCGTTCAGTTCTCACACGGGAGTTCAAATTAAGAGGGTTAAACTTGCCTTGGCTAACAACGAGTCTGACAGACATTTAGATTATTTTTCACCGTGAGAGCATTGATTCCTTGAAAGATTTTTTGCGAAAACGTGGTATCGGTCTCCAAGGGAGAAATGCAGAGTTAGCTGCTAAAGCTAATGCTGCACTCGAGCTGAAAATTTAGGTTTTTCCTGGTTTTTAAACAGTGACCAATCAGCTGATCAGTGCGATTTCACTTATCGGCATCTTTAGAGGAAACATCTTGGGAGAAGGAGTGTAGAAACAGAGGAGGTCTTTTGCTTTGATACTACTTCTCTCATCGGATTTACAAAAGTAATCGGATATGTGCATCATTCCCGGATAGAGTCCAAATTCTGCCTTCTGGAGACCCAAGTAGTCTGTGTTTTCGTGCACCAGGTGTAACCTGTGTGAAAGCGAGAGGACTGCCTCGCTTCGATACTGCTGCAGCTGCTCCCATCATTTTTTAAAAAGTCCTAGTATCGGCTGAAAGTAGCTTTCGCAAAAAACCCTGGTCCCCCCTCGAGTTCGAATATGTACACTATTAAAGGTGCAGTCCGCAACTCTCAGATCCTTCTCTCTCCCTCCCCACTGCTCTCTTGCCCTGCCTCCAAACTTTCCAACATCCCTCCCCCAGAGGAGCTAACAGGCTAATGTTAGCCTGACCGCAACATCACAGTAATATAACATGCTCTGTTAAAAGCATATTACTGCACCGCTTCTCTCTCTCAACGTGCACACACCTCAGCAGCAGCAGCAACAATACAGTGTCACTTACAGCAGCCCAAACGGAGGCTGCTGCGTGCACACAAACAACACATACACCACAGAGTTCTAGTGTAACAATCACACATAATTTAAATCAAGCAGCAGTAATTACCTTTCGAGCAGAAAAGTCACCAATTCCATCTTCTAGTCCTCCAGACCATACACTGTAAAAAAGACGGAGCTCTAGCTCCGGGAAAGGGGCGGGGACTGTGAGCAACAGCTGTCAGACAGTCCATCAAACACAATCCTGGCTCTGATTGGTTCTTTTTGCTCAGTTGTGGTGCATTCTGGCAATCTGCCAGAGGCTGCAGGAGCAGCAGGAGGAACTCAATGAGTGTTATTTTTTCACACAAACTACTAGTTTGATGTAAAGCTAGTGACAGCTTTAGCAAATATGACAAAAAGTCACTTTTATAAGAGTTGCATACTGCACCTTTAAAACACTAAAGATCTCTGGAATAAAATTACTAACGCTGTTAGGTTGGAAATATCAACAGAATGAATGAGCTTGTTTACGTTTATATCCCACTCGACCTATGACCCCCCAGGTCGTGCATGTGCAGTTCCAGTGAAAATATGATCTCCTGAAGGCGGAGGTGAAAAAGTCACTGATGTGTGTCTGGAGGAGAAGGAGGATGTCCATTAAACATCCCAAACAGTTTCTTCCACCTTAAGTCACTTCAGCGCTTCTTTTATAGCTTTTAAATGATTTTGGAGCTCATCTCCAATATGAAGGCTTGTTGTTCACTCAGCGTTTCTCCTTCAGATCCAAAGTCCTGACACTCAAAGAGAACACACTGACAAACACCTGCTTGTAGTGCCTTTTATTGTTGCAACTGGGAATATTTGAAGTCATACACATGCATGTCACATTAAAAACACTAGCACCTAAAAATATTACGTAGCATCAGAGTAACAAGCAGAACATAGATTGAAGCTGACATGATGATGTCAGAGTTTACCCAGTGTGAGTGCTGAAAAGGCACACAGGCCTGATGAAAGCACTTGTTACCTCATTCACTCATTTGTGCTGATTGATGTATGTTTCATGCACAACGTTTGAGCGTAACGCACGATCACCACCGTGCATTTATTCCACTTCCTGTTCTGTGTGCGACTGTGCGTGTTGCACTCACAAATACAATGTGTCCTACAAAACATGTGACCCAGCTTCCATCTCCATCCATCACACAGGATGAGGATTCCATCATTCCTCATCACCAGGATCAGCAGGCTCCGATGGCGCCCCCCTGTGGTCAAATACAGTACACAATCTCAGAAAAGGTTTCCCTTGAAGTTTTCTCACTAGGTTTGGGAGATGCTCAATGTATGGAAGCTTGTTACCGCCACTAAAAAAATAAATGAAAATCACCACGGGAAGTCATATTTATGAGTTGGTAAAGTCATAATTATGAGCATTTGCTGCAGTCTACCGACACTGAATGTTACCTTAATTACACTTTGAATAACAGTTCATTCAAAACACAACTTTTTTTTGACTTTTTATTCAGTTCTTAGAATTTAATGGTTCTGTCGCAGTTTCTTTGAAGCTTGTAAAAAATATTTCTCATAATTATGATAAGTCATATCTCATAAATATGACTTTCTTTATCATAATTATGATTTTTCATTCTCATAATTAGGAATTTACTAGTTCATAATCATGACTTTCCATAGTGATATTTTATTCTTTTAGAAACGGAAACGGGATTCCGTATTAATGTCACAAAGAGACGAGCGCGTCATATTTGTGCACGTTACTTACGTTACTTCCACTAAAAGCTCATCAATTTATTATTTTGTTGAATCATTTTCCAGATGGGACTGTTTAAAGACTGTTTCTCTAACTGCAGACACCAAAGTTAAATATGATCAACTTCTTTAGTAACACAATGTAACATAGGCCTGTGAGTCAGCTGTAAAGCCAAGTATAAACTATTTCCAATCAGAGCTATAGCTTCATTTCTATATTAGATAAACTAAGATGTGAAATCTACGCCTGACATAAGGAACTAGCAGCCCACGGTCAATATTTGTGTAACCCATAAAACAAACAAAATTATTCTATTTTCATTTTACTTTTTGAACACGTGCAAAAAGTTAAACTTAATGTCCTAAACGCACAAGATGTCTCCATAATCACAGTAAGAACAAAGTAAAAACACTTTTCTGCATCTGTCTACAAGACTCCAAATCCCACAATGCAATGCACCAAACTTTTTCAAGTTTAACTGAGAATTTGCAGTGGAGATCAAAACAAACTCTTGCGCAGCACTCTCAACTGTTTACGTCTTTTTTTAGAGCACAAAAAAAGGGGGAGGGGGGTAAAAAAAAATCCACACAATCTACAAAAACAGATTGTTGTGGTTTGTCTTATTTTTTTATATTTATATTGAGTTGAAAAAGCCAAACCCAGAGTAAGTATGTCAGTACGTCCAGAGTTAAAGTCATGCTTATTTTCACAAATGCAGGGTTTCCTTTTGTCTTTTTTTCCTCTCCAAAAATATTGTATCAATATCACGAGCCCATTATTGTCTATCGTACTATATGGTATCACCTCACTATTTACCATCTCCACCAGTAAACACAATGTGCTAAATGAATCACACTGGTTACCCCTAAAGCTGAACCTCCTTTGGTGGCTGGAATGTAATTCTTTGTGTCCAGTGGAGGTCGACTGATATATCGGGCCGATATAGGGACCTAATTTTTTTGGTTGATGGTCGATCTTGAATAGTTTTTTTTTACCGTCACCAACCCTCCCTAAGGAAGGGTAAGAAACACTTAATTATAGGGAAGATATAGAAGAGAGGGCAGTGTTACACCTAGGTGAGGGGGAAGGGAACAGGGAGGACAGGCTCAAGGAAGGAAATGAAAAGGATGGGGAAGAGTTGATTATTTTAAAGTGAGATTGTGATGTGATGTTGTAGTTGTGCATATGGTGACAAGTGTGAAGCTTAGATATAATGGTGGTGGCTGTGAACAGAGGGAAGAAGTGAGTGGTTATACCTAAAACAGGTATTTAGTTTAAATCAACTACTTGCACATTGTATCTTGTTGTCGTGCTTTAGTGCTACTTACCCATCCTGTACTTTTTGTTTTACTTGGTTGTATACGGGTATATTTAAAGTTCAATAAATGTTAAGAGTTCTATTGGTGTATTTCATTTAATTTCTAATACATACAATTATATCATATGAGTGTTTCAATTGTTTTCCATAATCAATGTGTTTAAAAAAAAAGTATATCTGTCTCAAATATCAGCTTTAGATATCGACCATGGGCTGAATTTCTTTTTTTTTTTTTTTTAAATCGGTATCTGCATCAGCCTTTGAAAATCCCATAACGGTCGACCTCTAATATCCAGTGTGCTTGTTTTTGATGTCCTCATCTTGTTTTTGCTCTAATACTTGTATTTTTTGTTACAGTAACAATTCATTGTCTTTGATTAAAATACTTGTTTGCGTTATTTGATTGTAATTATTGGAATTTTTCTGCATTTGCCCCTTTGTTAATATGTTCTTTCCTCTTGTCCGTTTGTCTTTTTGGTCAGGTCATCGTTGCAAATAAAAATTGGTCAAAAAAAAGGAAATAAAAAGTAGACAGAGAGGTGTTAAAGGACACACAGACCTTTATAATGCATGTTATCATATTTTTGACACTATTAATTTAGTAGCATGTACTGTGTTTGCCCTTTTTCATTTTTAATAAAGTTTTTTGTTTTTAAAGGCCTTTCACTCGTGCCCTGTAGATTATACACAGGTTTGTTTATTCATAACGTCAAATCTCCAGGCCTCCATAAATTAATGTGACTTTTCATTTATATCAGTTTCTTCTGTTCTAATTTTCTTTGACGTGTTATAGGACAAGCATCCTTACCCTGAATATGGAGGCGGGGGGGCGTCATGCTGCCCACTGCGGTTCAGAGCCTCACGGTAACTCGGCAGAGGTGGAGCGATGATCGCCGCCATCGGCACCGTCTCTGGAGCTGGACGCCCATCTGCTGCCAATCTCACCGGAACTCTGGAAAACATTTACATACTGTAAATGATGAAGTGACTGCTTTACTAAGATCAGTAAATCACAAGTGAATTAACTTTGTGTTTTAATGAAATTACTTAGTCATTCCGCTACACATCATTGATATGACCTGATAAACCTTTTTGGAATATTATGAACTCAGAGCAAACAAAATGTGAATAATAGACATGAGCAACTTTTATCACAGGGGGCGGGGCCACAAACATATGATTGTATCTGATCTGAGGGTCACATGATCAATATTAGTGTCAGCCTTAGAATAATGACCAATCAGAGCATTAACACATGTAAACAACAAGGACTTAATTTTTTGTTTGCAAATTTGTGTATTTTTGTTGTCTTTTTTACTGTTTATTTTTGACGGTTTTTACTAAATGTGTATTCTTGACAGTTTTGTGTGTTTTTTTAATTTCTGTTGTCCCTAATGTTAATTTCTGTAATTGCATATTTTTTCTGAGTCATTTTGTGTTTTTTTTTTGCAGTATTGTGTATTTTCGTTGACCTTTTCTGTATTTTTCGAGTCATATTGTGTGTTCACACTGTGCGTCATTTTGTGCATTCACCATTTGCCCATGTCTGTTGTAAATTATCCTGCACATACTGTGACGGTGCTTCATGCCACCATAATGGAAAACAGACAGCACAGAGGATCCATATGAACACATGCTGTTTCATTTAAACTATAATACAATAAATAGGGCTTTTAGAAAGGTAAAAAGCCCTAATCAGATCACTTTCATAATAAACTATAGAGGCAATAAATAAATAAATGACTGTAAGAAGTAATGTTATTGATAATGAAACTAAGAAAGCAGCTTTATTTTTAATTATTAGGCTAAAGGAAGCATATGTGACATGCAGGCTGTCTCATCTCTAATTTTCAGACCCACTTGCCGGTGCCTATCTCCGGCTCACACTGGGCGCAGGCTGTGTGCCCCTTAAAGGCCGTAGGGTACTATGCATTCAAAACATCTGCATATGGCAAGAAACGGCACCTTTTAGTGCTGTTGATTAGGACCTGCATACAAGCAGACATCCTGTAACTGTCGCACTGATTCGACACGGGCTGGAAACCAGTGAGTTGGGGAACCCCATCTGACTTTACATGGACAACAGTACTCACTGGCCTGATCTTCGTGCACTCTTATTCTTGGCTTTGTAGCAGTAGATTCCCAAAACAGTGGCTATTACAGCACAGACTAGTAAAGCCAAGATTCCTGCCACCAGGCCAGACACATCCACTCTGGGAGCGTTTGCTTCAAAGACGAACACAGAGAAGACAAATCATTTAAAGTCAGAGCTGTTCAATTCACTTTAGTTCAGGAGCCAAACATGGAGCAGCTTTATTACATGTGGACTGCAGATTTGAAACAGGAAAACCAGGAATTTTAACCATATTTATTCCAATGTTCGTGATCGCAGAAAATGTACGGAAAAAACGAAATTCACGTTCTGATACTGAAAAAATCAATCGAACACGGAAATGATGTCTAACCCATTTTTTTACTCTCTATTAAAAATCAGTCCCCAACATGACACGGAAAGGTCTCACATGCATATCTTAGGACAAAATCACGCATTCACATGCTATTTTTCACTAGAAAACAGGTGATTGACTGTCGAGCAAGTGCGACAAATGAACAAATACGTCCAATTCCACCCATAATAATCTGGTTCAAAATGTTGTGCTATGGTTCGACTAGTGATCGTGTTATCCTGAGACTGAAAATTAATGCAGAGCTTCATCTGAAGTGTGTTGGTTCAGATTATTATGATTGCATTCAAATGTGAAAAGGCTCTGGTACAAAAACAGTGTATTAGCTGAACTGGTGATTAGTTTACCTGGTGACACGTCACAGCAGAAGCGCGGGGGTTTGTGCAAAACGTAAGCGTAATTCTCTGGTTGGAGGTAAATAAAGGTTTCACAAATATGGTTTTGGGACCATATCACACAATTCCATGGGATTTTTCCTGTTAAACGGGTGGCTGAGGGTTAGCAGTGCAGGCTAATGTCGCTCTAGCAACGTAATCTTGCATGATGTCAGCGTAACCATCCTGTTTGTGTAAATCATCTGAAGCTTATAAAATGTTAAATTAATAACAGTAGATGCTTATTGGCCATATTTAGCAGGTTTGGTACGATTTCAGCAAGTTTAATAACCAGTAAAGTATCGAAACGGAAAAGTGTAACGTGATGCAGAAATCCCGAAATGGAATTTGGGAAATTTTGAAATTGTAATTTTCACTTTCATGTATAACTGATCTATACAGTATACTAAGACATCAACAATATGCAAGCAATAAATGACAGATATTAGTTCCTGTAGGATCTCCATTTAAAAAAAAATCCTTGATTTTGTGTAACCTTAAGGAATTTAGTGGGATTGTTCTAAGAAGACCAGATACTTCTTTCATCGTCTTTAGAAAATTAAATAAAATCTCTGCCATCATGTGATGTAAACGTGGGAAAACTGTGAGTCTTGCAAATATTGTAGAGTTTCATTGAAACTGTATTTGGAGGACCAAGTGAATTAGTGATTTACACAATGACTCCTGTTTTCTTTGTTATTTTTACTTTTTATTATTTCCAAAGGGTCAGATTACATTAATACACATTATTTTTATGAGTTTGTACATCAGTTTGTGTGCTACATATGCACAGTGCTGTGGTAAAGCACAATCAACTGAGATAACAGTGAGAATAAAAGCAGATGTGCTACAATATTAGCACCAATAACGTGTTTGGTTACTATCGCTCCAAAACAGAAACTAAATACTGAACAGATTTAAACACATTATACAAACTCTTGTTAAACAGTTATTTAGCCATGTAAAAGCAAGAAAATAACATTTAAAAAAAAGTTTTTACCTTGATTGTTGAGATACTCAT
The DNA here is from genome assembly GCF_900634775.1 of Gouania willdenowi. NCBI lineage: Eukaryota > Metazoa > Chordata > Actinopteri > Blenniiformes > Gobiesocidae > Gouania > Gouania willdenowi. The sequence continues at coordinate 23,536,360 of NC_041051.1, forward strand.
CCCAGAAAAGTTGCTGGGAAAAAAAGAAAAAGAATGAATAATGAATAAATATCTATGAAGCTGAAAGCTGCACCATGCTTCTAAATGCTGAGGTGAGACATTACCGTCTGAATGTCGTCTTCAAACACTTCTCTGGCCTCCTCAAAGCTGCACTGCTCCTCGTTGCACTCCCTCTCTAAGTCGTCTGGCACCACCAGCTCAAAGTCCCAGCTGTTGTAAAGCAGTGTGCGAGACAGGAAGGATGCTGCTGCTCGCCCGTCCACCAGCACCGGGCCTCCTGCAGAGAGAACACCATCATCAGCAGGGATCAATGATCCTCAGTAAAGTACCACATCGTTTTAGGACCGCAGTGCCCAAAATGCTGACTTAGAGAATAAATGTCATCATTTTATGGGGATAAAGTCCTCATTTTGCAAAAATAAAGTCAGAATTTTACAAGAATGAGGTCATAATTTCATGAGGATGAAATCATAACAATAAGAAGAATAAGGTGATATTGTCAATAGAGTGAAGTCATGCATTTACAATAATATAGTCATAATTTTACAAGAATAAAGTCAGAATTTTATAAGAACAAGGTCAGAATTTTATGAGAATAAAGTGACCATTTAATGAAATTAAGGTCATAAATTTACAAGCATAAAGGAATAATTTTATGAGAATAAGGTCACCATTTTCTGAGAATAAAATCATAATTTTATGAGAATAAAAGCATAAACTTATGAGAATTATGTCAGTTTTATGAAAATAAAGTTACAATTTTATGAGAATAATGTCAACCTTTAGGGAATAAAGCCAAAGTTTTATGAGAATAAAGTAACAATGTTACAAGAACACTAACAGTACAAATTTTATGAGAAGAAAAGCACAATTTTATGAGAATAAAAGCATAATCTTACGAGAATTCGGTCATAATTTCATAAGAAGAGAAGCACAATTTTATGAGAATAAAGGCAAATTCTTATGAGAAAAGGGTCATTATCTTTTGAGAATAAAGTCATAGTTTGAGAAATAGGTCATTTTATGAGGAGAAAAATCCTAACTTTATTGATATAATAGTTTTTTGAGAATAAAGTCATCATTTTACAAGAATAAAGTCAGATTTATGAGAATGAAACCCTAACCCAATACTGAGGTGGTTTATTTGTATTATATGATCTAAAGAAAGTGTATGGACTGCAAAGCAGAGCAAACATGTGGTGCGTCTGTGAAAGGACAGACAGACAGACAGACAGACAGACAGAGGTGTGGTTTACCTGCTGAGTGTCTGTAGGCGACGGAGCAGTGGGCGACCTGCAGGAAGGACAGCAGAGGAACCCACAGCACTGAGGCGACTGCGACCGAAGCCAAACACTGCAGAGGAGGAGGAGGACAAAACAGAGCCTCAGGATAAACGTTCCACACTTCCTGTCTGAGTGTGACGTGAACTCACCTGTCCAACTGTAGGAATTTGCTCCATTGGTTCGACCCTGGTCAACCAACAGGGCCCTGTTCTCCTTCACACCTTCACATTGATGTGCTTTCACTTCAAATGCCACTTCCTGGTGTTTGGAAGTGTCGAGTTGGATTGTTGTGTTGTTTTTCTCGTCTCGTCACGAACCAGTTGAACCACATACCAGCCGAAGGGAGGAACCTCAAACCAGTCTGAGTAGTTGCTAATGAAACCACTCATAGAAAACACACGGCCGGCCTTTCATCTGTCCACAAGCAGTTTGGATCTGATGTAATGAAATGTTGACATAGAAACTACACTGAAGCTTCTTTTAGAATCAAAACAACTTATTTTCCATTTGAAGAGAACAGGTGGAATGTATAGGATCAACATGGTCAGCAAAAACATTCCACATAGAACCAAGATCCAAAGAGTGACCTGTACAGAGCAGTAGAACGCTCACACTGAATGAGCAGATCTCACAGTTTGTCAGACAGGGACATAGAACACATAGAACATGTAATAAACCATGAACATTTCACGTGTTTACTGCTGGATATTTGCACAGATCCGTCAGTAAATAAAGGGCTGCACGTGCATCACTGTACAAACTGCATTCATCTTAGTGACATAAAGTACAGAGTCTATGTAGGACTAAAAACCTGAGCCACATATTCCACGTTCTCCAACAAAAAACAGAGATTAGCCTCTCTGCTAACATGCTTGTTGCCTTCAGTATAAGAAAAACATTGATGTACAGTGTTCCTACAGTACACACAGGGGGACAGAGTTCCAGTTTATCAGATAAAGACATAAATCAATAAATCAAAGATCAATCGCTCAACGAACAAATGAAAAAAGTAGACATTTCCGATCCAAAGTTTGTCTCCACTATATAACACTCTCTTACTGTTGGAAAAGTTTGGTGCATTGCATTGTGGGATGTGGAGTCTTGTAGACGAATGGATAGACGTCTTTTTACTTCATTCTGTTACAATTTTGAGAGACTCTCACATGCAGTACCTGAGATTGCACACAGAGAAACATCGCCAGAGGTTTTGCTTTGCTGAATCAATCAATCAGAAAATTAATCAACAACAATATCAAGTCAATAGGAGAACAGGCACTCATCTAAAACACTGCTGTGGGCCTCAGGGTCAGCTCACTCCCTGGTCTCATCAAAGATAAAGACATACACAAATTATATAGATCAAAGCATAGATATCAAAAGTTTATATCTAACAGTATTCCTTTAATTAGAAGATGTTTTATATTTAGAAATCATTTACTGTTGATTTGAAGCAATACAAATTATGTTCAAGATTATTGATTTATTCATTATTATCGTTTAGGGGTCTATTGTGTCTGCTTTATTTGATTTATTAGGTATATGTACTGGATATGAGTTGTTTAATGTGTATTGAGTTCAGTAAAAATAGAATTATTCCTATTTGTTCACAATTTGGATTTTGTGCATTTGGCCCCAACTGTCTTTTGTAGTGCTTATCTTACCGTCTGGTGATTATATCTGTTTTGTCTCATCGCTTGCTTACGCACTTGCTTGTGTTATTGTTCGATTTAGATGACGTGAAATCAGATGTTCTGAAACTCTTTGGTCCAAAACATAAGCTGACCTGAATAATGTTATGGGTAAAAAGGAGCTATTGGACATTTAATCATAGTATATTAAAAAAAAACATGAATAACAATCCATATTTACTGTAAGTTCTTGTGTTTGCTCCAAAAACTCTGACAAAGTGACTTCCTAACACATTTCTGATGCGTTCACTGAAGGTTGCAGCAAAACAAAAGAGGAAGTTTATTTTGGGAATACTGGAAACAAACTCGAACAAAAAATGGAGTCAACCAATCACTGTCCTCCTTGTCTGGAGAAGAAACACAAGAAATCACAGTAAGAATGAAGAAAAAAAAAAAAAACACTTCTATGACTCCGTCTCCAGGACTCCACATCCCACAATACAATGCACCAAACTTTTCCAACATCCAAATCTGCTTTTTTCCAAATATTGTCAGTTATCTGGATCAATGATCCTGATCACATTACCATGATCATTCACACTTTAAAGGATTGGAACACATTCATATCCCCATTAATAACCATACAATAAATCACAATGAATGGACACGCCAACATTTTTTTTGAAAAAAATCACAATGAAATGCGTAATCTGGACCAGATCCAGATGAAACTTGATGAACCAACCCGATATAATTGAGTGAAATTTCAGTCAATGACAAACTGCTTGGGTCTGGATCCCCTCCAAAATCTAATGGAATCTTCCACGGTCTGAGGTTAATCTTTGGTGAACATTTTGTCAAAATCTGTGAATTAATTTGATGTAATCCTGCTAACAGACAAACAAACAAAGGGATAATTTAGACTTAGAAAGATAAAGACAAACAGGCCAAATGTTTAAAACATTCTTTTAATGAAATACAAAAGTAATGGAGTATTTCTGTTACATATTTGCATGTGCGAATTACAACGACACAAACATTTCAAAATACATAATTATAAAAGTGAGGCAGAGAGAATAAAGTGTTACATAAACCTTTTCAGTCGGTTTTGGACTGAGCAGAGTTAAAAAAAACAAAAAACAAAAACAAAAAAGTACCTTATATAATATATAGGTTGGTTGGACAGTGAATGTACACAGAAGCAGTTTGGGAGACGTCAGGAAATGTTAGCATTAAGATCCACCCGAAGCTTCTCAAACATGAATAAATGATTAATTGATCATTAAAAAACTGTTATTTTGTTATAACAATTTATAACTCATTACCTACTAACAACTGCTCTGTAAAGTTTGAGTTATCTTACATGTTATTGGGACGTTATTTTAAATTTGCAACTATTCATCATTTACTAATTGTTAGTAAATGATGAATAGTAGCAACTTTAGAATAACATCCCACTAATGTATATAAAGTTTTAAACTGTTACTTAACAAGTCATTGGTAAGTAGTTAACTAATTTATAAAGGTGTAGTTATAAATCATTAACATACAGTTAACATGTAATTTATCAATTGTTGACTTACAGCTTGTAAGTTATTTATTCACTATATTATAAGGCACAGTTATAAATCCTTAACAAACTGTAGGCAAAAATTCAACAAGACATTTATAACTCATTAGCTAACAGTTTATTAATGATCTATTAACTATTTATAACGGATAGTTATTATAATGTGAACATCTGACATGCTGTGAATGATTGTGGAAACAAGCAGAGAGAGGAGGGACGTCATGGACATCATATGTGCAGACGCCTCGTCACCTGTGGAGAGGTGAGGCCAAGCAGGCAGGACCAATGTCGTCAAAGTAGAATTATTTACTCAATTAATGACGGTTCAATTTTTTTTTTTTTTTTTAAATGTTACATATTGCTATCACACAGATCTTTTTATCCATCAAAAACTAAATGTACTGAGTAGATCCCACAGAATCACCTTTCAAATGGGAAATAGGAATATTGACGAGTGAATTAACAGCTGACGTACTGTTATCATGTAACGCACATCTTACTAGTGAAATATATCATTTGAAACATAACATTGCATGTTCATTTTAGCAATAAACTGCTCCTGGTCTGAAAAACAGATCTAAGACTGTAGTAATTAATTAATACAATGTATAAAAAATTAATGTATTGGAAAAACTGGTAAATAGAATTTTAAAAACTACCTCATTAGTTGATTAATGGGATTTGTGAAAAAAATAAACATAAGATTCTTGTCTTGTTGATCTGAATAATTATGTTATGCCATATAGGTCTTAATGTGTGGAATTCTGGGGAAAAACAAACAAGCAGCCTAAAAAAGTTGTGTATTTTGCAAAAAAAAAGAACAATACAGATCATAAATCATTCAAGATATCTAGATCATACTAACCTGATTTTAATTAAAGCATAAATAACTCAGGTTTATGGATTCAAAACTTCTCAAATTGTGTATAAAGCTAAAAACAAAATACTGCCAAAAAAAACAATTTTGATTTTTTTCAAGCAGAGTAGGGAGGATGATTTGTGGGGGGAAAAAGAATATTCCGGACAACTTTGTGGGGTATCCCTTTGGAACAAGTTTGGATGAACCACGGCGAGGCTGCATAATGTCTCCCCAACCACGTTCCCGAGAACTCAGTCAAATGACTCGGTTCCACCGAGAGGCTTTGACATCCGCTCATAGAATATCCATGTCAAATTACAGCCTGATTCAACCAGCATTAACAGAGGAGTAGTCCTTTGAAAAATGTGGCGCATACGGAGTAATGGGCCCCATTCATATATTGGTACGTGTCAATGATTCAGGACCACCAACTGGCGCAATATTTGACTCACAAATAAATGAGAAAATTACTTTAATGGAAATTGCCAAAAAAGGGGGGTGGGCTCCTGGGGCCCTAATCAAATTGTGTGAGGCATAATCGTAATCTACGTTGAATTACCTTTAAAAAGACATATCACACGACTAAGTTCCCATAAATTTAGAAATGACTGGAAATGGGGGTGGCTCCGAGTGTCTTATCATATTCATTCATAGAGTATTCATACCAAACTGGATTCAAGTCTAACGAGAACTAACGGAGGAGTTGTCACTTGACAAATGGGGCCCCTTGATGCCCCGTGACACATATGGAGTAATGGGCCCCATTTATATATTGGTATGTGCCAATGATTCGGTACCACCAACTGTCGTAATATTTGACTCGCAAAAAAATGAGAAATCTATTTTCGTTTTTTTCTTTTGGGGCCAATCGGGCTCCGAGCATCGATGTGTACACACCCATAGATTATACCAACCAAATTTCAGCCTGATCAGTTCACGAATAACAGAGAAGTAGCAATTTTAACTAGTGTACACAAGAAGAAGAACAAAGTGAGTGGCGTTTTGAGTCCAGTAGCCCGGCCTAATGATGTATAAGAACAAAGACTAGAATCCTATGGGCAGGTGAACGCTTGAATTTAGATGTTTTACAAGTAGGTAGGCCCATGAATGCTGGTTTTTGTTTATAGATGTGTGTATTTATATATGTGTGTGTGTGTATACATGAATTTGCTCAAATGTCATTTCTTCTTTGTGAAATAGCAATGATTGCTTTATATTGTTTTTCAATGTGTGAGATAAATAAATCCAAATCCAATAATAAAAGCTATGATCTAAATAAAGATCTGAATATACCTAAATATTTCTTGTTTCTTCTTGTTTTTACTTACATCCGTCTGTCCTCAATGTGTCATGTCAATATATTTAGAAAAATCTGTGATTTATGAGCTCATTTATGGTGCATTCCTTCGTAGACTTAATGCACTACTAGAGCAATGAGGCGTCTACGTATATGATGTCTATGAGGGACATAGCTGGAATGTTGCATGGTTTACCTCTGCTGCCCCCTGCAGGAAGGCGTCTGAAAAGCTGCCTGTTTTTTATTGCTTGGTCTCTTGATAAATCAGCTGGTTCACGTCTTGTTTCAAACTCACTGACGACAGCCTGTTGATCCTGATTAAAACTCAGCCTAAGGCAAACGTAGAGAAACACTCGCTCAGAGGAGGACACAGGGACAGCCTCCACTCTGCTGTTTCCTTTTGTGGTGAGCAGCAGGAGGTGGACACTCCAGCGCCTGGAAACTCCTGGAAATGAAGACAAAGACACAAAAACAGAGATGATGAGTCACACATCCCATTTATCTCAGTCATCCGGAAAGAAACAAACTCCAGCTGTTTCTGAGGGATGGGTCCTCAAATTGCATTTAGTATGCGTCAATACACAACGGTTGGTCATTTGTTCTTAACAATGATTCAATGGCTCTATACGTAAAAATTGTGCTTAAAAAAATGAATAAATACATTTTTAATCATCTACAATGACTCCAAAACAAAAGTGATCGACTTCATAATTTACAATAGGTTTAGATGTACAAAAGTCTCTTCAGTGTTGGGGCCACATTTTAGGTGAAAGTTGTAAATCTATAGCTTATATTGTTGATTTTGTTGTGAATTTTCAAAATGCTAATCATTGGAGGTTTGCTATAAGGCCACCTTTAACACGATTGGTCAGTTTCTGTAGCTGAGACGATCTGACATGGAACTGGACTGGAGAGAAGGATTTCCTCAGAAGAAGGAGAAACAAGAAGTAAATGCATCTTAACTGGTTCTTTGGAACTTAGGCAGCCCATCCACTAACAAAAAGGACATAATAATGTAAAAACTGCATCAGGATCAATTTGACTTTTTATGATCTATACATTTCCACTACAGCTACTTTTTACTCACTTCTGCTTCATAGCAGCAAAGCCCAGGGTTTGATTTGCTCAAGACATTCCCAGTATCCCAACTTTATTTTTCATTCATTTATTACTTTATTGATTATTGATTCCCAACCATCAAAACCATGCTTGGTTGAGTCTTGGTCATGGATGGTTAAATTCAAAGCAATTGAAGTCAAAATGGTAATTCAATGACATAGTGTTCACTCTTGTGTCCTTTGGATTGTTCAGATTCCCTACAGCACGTGTCAAACTCAAGGCCCGGGGGCCAAATCTGGCCCTTTAGAGCATCAAATTCGGCTCGCTCAAGAAAGTAAAATTGATAGAAAAAATACTTTAAACATTTTGTAAATGACTAAGTAATTAAGTTGTAGATATCTCAGCTCATCCAAATTAAAAAATTAAATTAAAACTCACAATATTCGCAGAGCTTGGTTTTCACGTCCCATCTGTCTCAAATGATTGAAAGAACTAAATCTAAAATTTGGCAAATTTTCCTGAAATTATTCCATGAAATTTCCCTAAATTCCCAGAATCAGGGTAGTGAAGATCCTGCAGGTACTGATATACTCACATACTTCATAATTTTTATATCATATACAAGTGTGGCCAACCAGGGCATATTAATGTTGAATTTGCGTTTGACACCCCTGCCCTACAGTGTTTTTAGTCATCAGCACTAAAAACAGGGGTTTTTTTCTGTCATTCCAGACCAACATGTCAAAACGAGATGTACCTGATGATGAGTACGAGCTCCAGGAAGGCTTCGTCCACGTTGTAGCGGTTCTTGGCTGAAGCCTCCATGTAGTGGATCCTGTTCTCACTGGCAAACGCTTGAGCGTCTTCTCTGGTGATCTGCAGATGAGAGAAACACATGATGCTTCGAGGGAACAGGAGCCTTTTCTCCTCACTGCTTTGGTCCTCATTAACCCCCAATTCCAACGTATCCGAATGTGATCCAGCACAGCTACGTAACTGCTGCATTATGTCTGGGCCCTTCTATTTTTGCCAGACGCTGGAGCTGTGCTACAGCAATTTAACAAAGATAACAAAAATAACTCCAGAAAAATGTTTGTGCACTTCTCAATGTTCAAACTCTATCGAGGTATTGATACCCTGAAGACACACAGCAAACTTGGGTATCGTATCTTAAACGGTTTCTGAGAAAAAACGTCCCCTTTGAAGATACCTCGAAGAGTAAAAAAAACAAACAGAAAACGGGCAATAACTCCGGGAAAAATAATTGCGCACTTCTCATTTTCGAACTTTATCAGGGTATTGATACCCTGAAGCCACACGCCGAATTTGGTTATCGTATCTTAAACGGTTTCTGAGAAAAGCTGTATCCTTTGAAAATACCTCCAAAATAGTAAAAAAAAAAAAAAAAAAACGGAAAAAGAGCAATAACTCTAGGAAAAATAATTGCGCGCTTCTCATTTCCAAACTCCATCAAGGTATTGATACCCTGAAGCAACACACTGAATTTGGTTATTGCATCTTAAACGGTTATTTAGAAAAGCTGTCCCCTTTAACTCGGACGGACGGAGCTCAAACCTATATCCCCCTTCACACTTTGTGGCGGGGTATGGTAACAGCTGGTTCATGGTGAGGCTGAGGAGTAGACATACCACTCTCTGCTGTTCCAGGTCAGCCTTGTTACCAACCAGCACCATGGGGAAGTCGTCTCGGTCCTTCACTCGCAGAATCTGAGTGTGAAACTTTTGGACGTCATGGTAACTGTTGGAGGGAGAAAGAAAGGAAACGGCCTTAGGATGAATCAGTCTCTCCTTATGAACAAAATCTTCTCATGGTTTCAACATCAAACCAAGCAGGAGACATTTCTATTACCATAGAAACTATAATAATATATTGCAGATGAGACCAACCTGCTTTGCAGTGGAGAGTATTTAGAACAAACTTTTGGACACAAGGGCAGATGAATCAAAGAAATTGAAGAGTTGAGTCAATTAAAAGAAAAGTGACGATACACTTAAACTAAACTAAATTCATAATATTGTGAAATCAGACAAATAATTCACAAAAGAAACTAAAGACAGTGAATAAAATAACATTTCTCGGAGTCTTTATCGACAGTACATGAACAAAGTCAAGTATCTATTGTACTGTATGGTTCCCTTGTTCTGCATATGCAAGTGTGAGGGAACACCATTAAAACCTACAAAAGGACAATATTCAAAAGTGATAAAACTGTAAATAAAATCACGTAGAGAGAAGCATCAAACTCACTTATCAAACAAGTTTGGTTGACCTCAAAACAATTCAAATCATGCACAAAGCAAATCAGATTCAGTTACATAAGGACATCCAAAAGTGTTTCAAATAAGAGAAAAACAAACACAATGTGAGGGGAACACACACACATATTTGGATATTTTATTTGTTTGTTTATTTTTCTTTTCACCTGTTTGAATAAAAAGATAAACAAAACAAAATCAAACGTTCAGCGTTAGGGTGGCATAAATAAAGCTGAAAAATCCAAACATTGAGCAGTAAAAATAAAACATCCTCAATGTTTTATTGAGTGGAAAACGACGTACATGGCACTCAATTACCATTGGGAGTAAGTTAGACTTCAATGTCTTGCTCAAAGACACTACCACAACACACACAAATCTAACCACCAACCTTAGGATGAGAATACCACCGCTCTACCAGCTGATCCTCAGAAGACAAAGAACATACTTTATTAAAACTGTGGCTTCCAGAGGCAGAACTGATCAAAGTTAAAGCTGCTACTGCAAAGTCTTCAGTGTTGATACGAGTAGACCACGTCTTTTACGCTCAACTTTCTCACCTTCGTTTTGTTACAAACATTGAATATTTAGGGAGCACATACAGAGTCTTACCTGCCCTTGTCGTTGAGTGCAAACACCAGTAGGAATCCTTCTCCTGAACGCATGTACTGCTCTCTCATTGCTCCAAACTCCTCCTGTCCCGCTGTATCCAAGACTGACACACACACACACACACACACGCACACAGACAGACACACACACACGTTTGACATCTTTAAACAGCCCTGAGTGATCAGTGTGAACGGGCCACCGTGCATACACACATTTATGATTGATCAAACATTGATTCTACAGTGCATCAGGATGTTTGAGAGCAAACATTGATAACAAAAAAAAAAAAAAAAAAATCATACTTGTAAATTCTTACTAAATACATTTTCATTGTTCATTAAAAAAATACAAAATGTTTTGAGTCATTGTCAATGTTTGGAAAATACCAGAATTCTATCTCAAAAATGTAATTTTATAAAGATTTTTTAATTTCACTCTCATGGTAACAATTGAAGTCAGTGCAAAAATGTTATTTTCAAACTTCAGTTTTTCACTTATGAAACAAATAGATCATTGTTAAAAATGACCAAAATCTCCATTCTGCCATGCTGGACCAGTATCAGTCCACAGCCCGGGGGTTGGGGACCACTGGCATAGAGCATTGTCTCTTGTGCCAGAAATTGTGAGTTCAAGCCTCAACTGATGTTAAGTGACCATTTTTTCATCTTACTATACTCCACTTGTTGCCTATTTGCCAAAAATTGCCTGGCCCCGACCATTGCTGCGCAGCAGCTTTAATGCCTTAATCATTGTGACTTGGTTCCAACTTTATGACCAGTTAATAGAAAAGATAGTGTGTTTGACGGTGGTTGTGGTGCAGCTACATGTCCAGCTTTGTATTTCTCAAGCTTGGTCATGACTCATGCAGGCAGAGTGGGCGGAGCCTGGAGCAGGTGTGTGCCAGTGGAGACAGGTCACCAGTTACATGCTGAGTAAGGTCTGTGGTGCAATGGGCTTAACTAGTCACTGATGACAGCATGGACACCCTGATGGGAGTGAAGTGATCACTGGGAAACTCCCAGTGACACCAGTAAACAACACTGAGCTGTCCCAGTGCAGATAAAAACCTTCCATACAAACATAAAGGGGGAAAAATTAGACTTTTTTTTTGAAAACATGAATGAATCAGATCTTTAAAGTTAAAGGTTGTGTGATGATGATGATTAATTCCCATGGTGATGAAACACCAGTACGTGTTGGCCCAGTGCGAGCTCTGACAGGGACCAACAATCTGCTGTGGTGTCATGGTGCAGCACCAGCTTTCCTTCACACTAACCCTCACACGCCCTGTGGGCAGCTCTGATAGCAGTGACGTGCGCTTAGATACACGAGTGCTGAGGATAAACACATTCATGAACCCAATACAAGCTTAAAATCTATGTAATGTTCGTTCTTTGGTTATTCTGTTTCAAATCAAAATAACACATAAACGGGGTGGGTATTTTGTTTTAAACAAAAAAAAAAAAAACCAGACAAGCAGCTTTTTTCTGTTTTGATATTAAATCTTGCTCTGTTTGTGTGATATTTGGATATTTACAGGGAAACAAGGACGAGAGCTTCATGTTTGAAGTTCATCACACAGAGGGGACCCACAGATGGGGGGGGGGGACAAAAAAGGAGCAACACATAGGTCACAATACTGATGAAATGGTGAATTGAAGAGTCATTAATACATCATAACAAAAAATGGATGTTACAAAAAGCACACAGATATGTGATTAAAGGAACCAGACGTGGTGTAATGAATCTATTGATGCTCCTCGTTTCTTGTGATCAACTTTGACGTGCTTAAACTCTCGCTCTAATTTCCCTGTAAATATCCAAATGTCTCACAAACAGAACAAGATTTCACCATTAATATTTAAATTGTAAAACAGAAAAACTGCTTTTCTGTTTTACGTTAAACATTCGGATTCTGATTATATTTTGATTTTGACCTGTTGTGGAAAAACTGGACCTCTGATCAAATAAAAGTGAGTGGACGACAGTATGTCTTTGTGTGGATTTACTCAGGATCCTAAAGGAACATGTTTCACAGAGACAGAAGTGAACAAGAAAAAGAGGTTACATGTTTCTTTATGGACAGATACGATGGTTAGCCCACTCAGCAAAACATGACATCAGTGTCCTTGAAAAAGTACAGAAAGTCTTTAGACTTCTGTCTGCACCTGTGGAAGGGAGTGTGGCTAACAATGCTACAGAAGTCCACCAAAAAAGCTTTGAGTAACTGTGATATTTATAAAATCATCACAACAATCCTTAAGTTCAATATTTAGTGGTTTTAAAAGCTTTTAATCCATTCCATTTGTTTCAACAATAGCAAGAAAAACAAGATTTTTTATTACAAGGTCAAATTTCTTTATTTTATAACATTTTAATGTTCAGCTTTTTTGGGCTGATCTCTCGTTTATTCATTAAAAATGAACAATAATAGTGAATGATCTTATATTTGTATCAAGTTTGAGGTTTAAGATTCTTGTTTAGGCTCTAATGCAGTGTTTTTCAACCTTTTTGGAGCCAAGGTACATCTTTTCATTGAAAAAAATCCCAAGACACACCACCAAAAAATGAAACTTTGGAGCCCAACGTTCTTATCAAAGTGTCTGGAATAGAACTCCAATATACACAAGGAAAAAAGTTTTTATGATATTTCAAATTTGTTCTTTCGGAAAAAAAAAAATTGCAATTAACAATCTGCAGTCATTCTTAAAAGTGTTTTTAATAGGAATCAAATGAACAAAAAATCTATTGTGTTTTTTCACTTTTCTTTTTTCAAATAAAAAGTGCAATCAATAATCTTTATCTTATATTTATATAATACATATAATAATTATTATTATCATATATTAAATGTTGTTCTGCATTGTTAAACGTTAAGATCCAATGGCATACAGTATTTACACAATAAATAATCAGTTTTCAAAAATGTTTTTAGACCAACTAGGTGAAATTGAATAATTTCCCTCAACACACCTGATAATCTGTCACACACATTCATTAAATATAAATGAGTAACCAAACACGTATATTAGCGATATATTAGCTGACTGGCTGCTCCTTTAGTGTGTGTGACTTTCAATGGATTGGAACAGGAAATGCTTAAATTCAGCGTTACTGACCATAAAAATGTTGAAATTAGAAATTAGGGCTGGGCGATATGTCAAGATTAAATATATAGCAAGTTTTCTCTTTTGGTGCTATACAAAATTACAATATCATCTAAATATATGGTTTCGAGTGCATCCTAACCCAGATCTTCCCCTAAACAAGCCACACTACAGAACTCACTCACACGTACTGTCTCTGTAGGAGAAAAACATATTGTGCAACTCTTTGTTAATAAATTAGCTTGACTGGCCTATTCCGTCAGCAAATTTATCCCAGAATCGTCTTTCTGGTCAGACTTAATTTGAATTAAAACTACCAAGATCTCTATCGCATGTCGCCATTTTGAGAAAAAAAAAAAATGTTTGGTCCATATCGCCCTGCCGTAGTTAAAATCATACAGAAAACTATTTATAGAGCACTTAAGTGGACATACTAATTTTCTCTTATCGTTGTTCGTATTTTACATGCCATGATGACAGACAGGTGAGCCCCCCCCCCGCATGCCAGGCAGTGTGTGGGAGAACGTTAGCGTGCTGCAGCCTTACTGTCCAGACGGGTTTGCTTTCCATCCACAGTGCACGTCTTAGTGTAGGAGTCCTCGATGGTGGGGTCATAGTCTGACACAAAGTACGACTGTGGGAAACACACACACGTCACACATTTTAGAACAAAAAGACCAAACGTACGTCCAGCCCTCACTAACACAATAACTGAGGCTAGTCTTTCACAATAATGGCCACATTTACATGGGAGCTTTAATTCCTCTTTAAAGCAGAATAAAAGTGAATTCCTTTTTAAACTGACCACGTAAAAACACTTCATTCCTAATGCTAATTTAATTCCGAATTAAACTTAAATCCGAATAAGGTGGCTGGTTTATTTCGATTTCAATTCCCAATTAGATAATTCCTCTTTCTTGTAAACACTTATTTCCCCTTTAAGTTAATTCCGATCATTCTCGGCGTTGGTGACGACATGGTGACGGTCACCCAGACTCGGGCTGAGACTATCTATTTAAGGCCGTGGCTATCGATACGAAAACGTTTCAATAGACTGCCAGTCTATGCATACGCAGTGCCCCTCATTGGCCAGTTTAGGTCATGTGATAGGTGCGCCACATGACTTAAAGTTCCATCAGTTTTATTCTAGCTCATATGTATTTTTTGCAACCCCGCTAACCTTTTTATTTTAGCACTAAACCTAACCCTAACCTAGGTAAAACCCTAAAATGTTTATTTTTTTTGTATAAGTATTTTTAAAGGTGGAATTTGCCGTGTTAAAGATGTTAAAATGAAAAAATATGTATGACTAAAGTGGAATTTGAACCCACAACAGCAGAAGGAAGAACCCTTGAGTCAGGCACCTTAGACCACTCAGCCATCCTAGCACGGTGGTCACACAGGCACATTACGCTGATGTAAAAAATGTCTGGCAGTGACGGAACTGCGCATGCGGAATTATAGACACTTCGTTTATTTAATTGGAACATGCCGGCTTAATATGCATGCTTGATATGTTACAAACAATTAGCAATTAGCATGCGTTGACCAACATGATCATGTCTTATCAAAATCCAGTTATTTTTTGTAGCCCTTAAAAAACATTAACTCTCTTTGAGAGTAAAGACTGCAGACCCCTGCCCTAGGGGTACTTGAACACCTCTCAGGAGGGACACATAAATTTGTCAGTTGTTTTTTTAACATTATAGACTTTTTTTTTCTCGTCCATCAATAATACTTTGTGGCACAACTCTTTAGAATACACCAAAACATGAAGTTCAAATTCTAAAATGGGGAAAAACATCAGAAATAAATGAATAAAGAGGCCTAAATTCTAGGTTAATGTTGGACGAGACACGGGAAAGAGTTTAGACGAGCCTGCAGACACAAATAAATAATGTATAACATGAGCTAAGGGGTACTTGCGAATCTTACGATAAGAAATAAAAGCTAAGGGGTACATGGGGCAATAAAGTTTGGGAAACACTGATCTAAGGTCTATCTTTGGATTAAGTTTAGCCAAAATCTTAGTTTTTTTACTTATTTTATCAGTTTCACAGAGGTTGGTGAGTCCGGGTATACGGGGCCGGGTATGGCCCGCGGGCCTTGACTTTGACACCACTCTTCGTACCTGGATGAACTGGATGGTCAGCGCGCTCTTGCCCACGCCTCCTCCTCCCACCACCACCAGTTTGAATCGCTCCTCTTCTGCACTCATTCTGTCTGCTCCACTGGTTCCCACTGCAGCCAATCCCAGTCCAAAGTCCCGTCCTGTGGGGACTCCTTCCAACGGTGAGTGGGTGGAATGTTAGACAAAGTTTCCAGTGATGGCGGGCGCCTTTCGTCCCCACCTCCTCAAACTGAAACTAGTTCCATGGAGCCCGCCCTCAGAGCCTCACCTGGGAGCCGAAGTGTCCGACCGATACCTCCTGCTGAGGCGCGCTGTGGGCGCAGGAGTTTCGGGCTCGTTCTGCGGGAAGCGACGGTTCTTCAGTGGAGCAGCAGCAGCTTTGAAGCACAAGCACCACCTCCTTATTTGGTCAATAGGACTTTATTCTGACATCACTTCATCTGGCGGAAGCGCGGCGACGCGCGTGGGTGGACTTTAAAGAAAAAAATAGAAACCTTCTGACTCCATGGATAAAGGGGGGGGGGGGGGGGGGAACTGACTTGTGTCTCCATGCTTAAAGTTTTTTCTTTGGAAAAAAAAAAACACACTAAAAGGCCTTCTGCTGCAATGTGTAAAGTGAGTTTTGTGTGTGTGTGTGTGTGTGTGTGTGTGTGTGTGTGTTTTCTAAAAAAAAAAAAACCCAAGTCAAACGTAAAAAAACAACTTCAGGCTTTAGTTATAAAGTGTAAAAAAAAAATTTCTGACTCC
Organism: Gouania willdenowi; assembly: GCF_900634775.1. Lineage (NCBI taxonomy): Eukaryota > Metazoa > Chordata > Actinopteri > Blenniiformes > Gobiesocidae > Gouania > Gouania willdenowi. The sequence goes on from NC_041051.1 coordinate 23,552,929, forward strand.
ATGTTTTAAAGTGTTATTTAAAAAAAAAAAAAAACGTTCTACTTCCGTATGTAAAGTTTAAAAAAAAAAAGAAAGAAACCACTGAAAAACCTTGTTTCCATGTATAAAATTCGGACTCCATCAATAAAGTGTAACATAAAAAAAAGAAACTTCTGACTCCAGTTATAAAGTGTTTTAAACACACACAAAAAACGTCTGCTTCCATTTACAGTTTTGTGTTTTTGTTTTTTTTAACTGCTTCCATGTGTATAAAAAACTTCTGACTACATGTATAAAGTTTTTTTTCTTCTTGCAAAAAACCTTCTGCCTCTATGTATAAAGTGTTATTTAAAAAAAAAAAAAAAAAAGAAACTTCTACTTCCATGAAGACTTCGCGGAACATCGCCATTCTTGTCAGCGTTTGACAGGAAACAAAGCGGAGCAGATACATTCACTACAGCTGATGACGTCAGAGCAGCCTAAAGAGTGAAGCCTGAGGCCACACATTCCACTGCTGCCAGCCTGGTGTTACGAGTCATCTGGTGACCCTGTTACCTGGTGACTATCTTCCGCCTGCGTCACTGCTTGCTCATTTTTCGGTAGCTGAAAATAAAGCACAACTGTGGTATATAAACACACAAAACGACTCTGGAAACATACAGAATTAGAAAATATGAACATAAAACAACAAAATTACACAAAAGACAGTAAATAATGTTTTTCTTTTTTTAAAAATGACTCCAAAAAAACAGAATTTTAGGAAAAAATATACAAAAAATGACCCACAAAAAATCCCAATATGGCTCCAAAAAACAAAAATAATTTCATACAAATAAACAAACATGGTAACAAATAACACAAAATGACTTGTGTAGAAATTTTGGGGGTTTTTTTTAGCACAACTCTATATTTTTTTGTGATGTGCTATTAGATGACTTATTTTTTCATTTGGTGCTAAATAAAATTAAATTGAAAAATTAAATACAACATAATTAATACACGTACAAAATTACATAAAAATACACAAAAAGGGTCACAAAAACATAGATTTACACCAAAAATATGCACAGTGATTACATAAAATAAATGTAGTCAATTAGTGCGTGAGTAAATTTCACAAGTGAAGCAAAATGTGTCACTACTACTACTTGTAAGCCTGATGTGCTAATACGGGGGCAGGGAAAGCAAATTTAGGTTTGCCATTGGTTTTCAATAATAGTACAACCAATCAGTGAGCTGGATTTGGCTATATTTCCTCCTACTTCATTTACATTAGGTCTACTTGTACTACTAGTCAATCTTTTGGCTTCACTAGTAATACTAGTAGATTAAAAACAGTCTACTAGTTCTAGTAGTGAGACTTAGAGTTTTGACCTTACTAGGAAACCAAAATCATCTACTACTGAACAATTTTGGGTTACTAGTTGTACTAGTAACATTTCTGGAGGTTGTGAAAGCTCTCATCAAGTTTGTGTAGCTATGGAGGATTGAGATGCTTGGAGGATACATTCTATTTATTTAACATTATGGACACATGGTAACGTTGATGCAGGTTTTAATATGTACTAGTTGTATAATGATGGGATGATGATCAGAGGTCAGGTAATTCCTACATTTACATGAAGTTTTTTCTTTGTGTGTCGCACTAATAAGGAAGTGAGTGTCCTCCACTAACACACACAGATCCTGTGATTCATGTCAAAGGTCAATTTATTCATCAACACATTTCAACAGCTGGAAACAGAGGGCGGGGCTGAAGACTGAGGGCGGGGCTTTGTCAAACTGACCAACAGGTCAGGGAGGATCTCTCTGTTATATTTGACAGATGTAGAGCTTCAGTAGAACTGGGATGAATTCAGTGTTTCTAAGCTCGTAATAAATACATAAAATCTGTATTAAATGAATAATAAATATAGTGGGCGTGGCTCTTCCAATGCTCAGCATCTGTACGGCAGAGCTGGCTGTCCCATCCTCACTGTGGGCATGAAGACTCCTCCCAGTAGCACTCGCTCGCCCCAGTCCATCAGTTTGTTGAGCGTGAAGCTGAAGGGAGACAGCAGGACCGTCCCCTTGGTTTCCTCCATCCTGCTCTTCCTGCTGGGGTTCCCTCCCACCGTGCTGTGGTGGCCATTGTTCAGTGAGCTGCTACTGTTTCCCAAAGGTGACAGTGAGAGGGTGAGGCTCCTCCTCCTCTCTGACAGAGAGGCCTGGGTCCGGGTCGGTTCTTCATGGTGGCCCGCGGGTGGAACCGTACGTGTAGACTGGACGTGCTGCTGGTTCCCATGAAGCATTAGCTCCACAACTTCCTGTTCCTGCTGCTGGTTTTCACCACTCCGTCCATGGCGTGCTGAGTCAGCAGTGACTCTCTCAGAGGAGTCGATGACGTCAGCAAAAGACGACGGGCAAACGTCCAAGTGGCTCACGAGAGAACCTCCAGTGAAGCTCCGCTGGCTCAGGGTGCCCTGGAAGTGCTGCAGCTGACCCAGGAAGTTGAAGTTTGGGGAAATGGACGGTCTGCGCTCCTTCACAAACCTGGAGAGACATGGCAAATGTTTGTCACAAAACACGTGATTGTATCTCACATGATTGACATTCATGTGAGATACATTAGAATAATTACCAATCGTAGCATGAACACAAGAAAATTTGTTTTCAATATTTTTCTGCCATCATTGTTTTTTTTTGTGTGGTTAATTTGTGTGTTTAAATTGTCATTTAAAATTTTTTCATAGATTGTGTGTGCTTTTATTTTGTGGAGTAGTTTCATATATTAGTGTTGTCACTTTGTATATTTTTCTGTAATTTTGTGTGTTTTTCTTAAATCATTGAGTTTGTCCTATATTTTGTATATTTTTGTCGTATTTTGTGCCACTGAAGTTTTTCCCACTAATTTTGTGTGTTTTTTGGAGTCCATTTGTGTATTTTTGTTGTTTATTTGTGTGTGATGTGTCTTGTGTTTTGCGTTTTCTGGAGTAAATATTGTGTATTTTTGCTGTTTGGTGCACTTTGATCTACTTTTGTGGGTTTTTTGGAGTCATTTTGTGTATATTTGATGATGGTTTTTGCATTGTCTTACTAATTCATGCATATATTTTTTTGTCATTTTGTGCATATTTCTGTACTTTTGTGTTTTTTTGCTTTGTTTTTTGTTTACAAATTTCTTGTATTTTTGTTGTAATTTTTTGGAGTATTTTGTGTATATTTGCTGTTTGTGGATTTTCCTACCATAATGTGTATTTTTCTTGTGTGTTTGTTGTGTGTGTTTAGAGTTACTACTTTGGGGGCTGCATGTGGCCCACGTCTGTCATAGAGGAAGTAGTTGAAGCCTTTGTTCATTTGCGATATGGTGGGGCAGTTTGGGGGAGGAGCTAACATGTGTACCTGTAGGCGTGGTCCAGGTCCATCTCTAGGTGGTACATGATGTACGCGACAGCCAGAGCTGCAGACCGAGAGATTCCTGCTGCACAGTGCACCAACACGGAGGCTCCAGAGGACAGAGCTGCATCTGATCATTACACGACAGGGACAGTCAGCGCCTGCTGCAGCGCATACGTAGAAAAACGGCACACACACACAACACCAAAGAGAGACTCCTCACCGATGAACCTCAGAGCCTGAGGGATCCAGGGAAGCAGGTCGGCCCACAGCGAGTCATCGATCGGGATACGAAGGTACCTGGAGTCAGGAAGGAAGGTGGGCTGGAGGCTGCAGCGGCTGACGTTCACCACATAGGAGATACCCAATGAAGTCAGCTGCTCCTACACACACACATACCATTACATGATTATTACAGCTAATAATGGTGTCATCCTTAATGCTCACTAATACAATCTAAAAGAGTTCTGCTTCCAAACGTCAGGATTATAGGTGGAGCTTGAGATTCTTGCAAAGAGGGTCAAAGGAATAAATAGAATCAATAATATAGACCGTCTCAAGATTAGTAACATAATTGATAATGTTGACTACAAAAATGTGCGTTGACTCGTCGTTTAATGTTGTAAATTCATGAATAATAATCAGGCCGGTGGCCGCTGTCTGCTTCATTTTTGCTGCAGTACCATGCATGAACTTCTGGGTGGAGTATTGCTTCACCATTTATATTGGGAGGAAGAATTGCGCAACAGAAGAAGAACCAACCTAAAGTCTCTTAAAAGTCACTGTTTTATGGCACTTAAAATATTTGTATATTACGTATACTAGTGCAGTGCCCGTAGGAAGTATGTATTGCTATAGAAAAGTAGGAGGGTAAGTAGATTTTTCATGGATTAGGCCAAATGAGGTTGTGTTTGAAGGTGGGACATCATCAGTGTAGAGGTAGGACTGATGACATCATCAGTGTAGAGGTAGGACTGATGACATCATCAGTGTAGAGGTAGGACTTAACGGAATTTGTAAAGCATTTATGAATAATTTATGAACTGTATTACTGCAGTCCTAACAAATCCGACGTCGCACACCCTTGAACCAAGCAGCAGCCATGTTGAAACTCTCAGGTCAGTCGGATCCTGATCCGCAGAGATATTTCAGGAACACACACACAGAAACAGACCGACAGAGATTCCTGGTTTTATGGAGGGATTACATTAAAAAAAAAATTGTATTTTTTCAAATGAATTTGGGAAAACTGTTATGAAAACTTTTCACCACTAGGGGTGTGGGCAATGCTCCCCCCGCCCCCGCAAACTCCATGTATGGTCAGGAAGTGACAACATGAAAAGATCAAAGTGCAAAAAAGGCTTCATCACCACACACTGTTGCATATATATGAGCTAAATTTACATTAGGGCTGAGACCAAACGCTTTTGTCCCCATTCGATTTTATCACCACACTTGGAAGCAGATTCACTATATATTAGGGTTCAGTTTTTTGTTCTGATGCAGTAGTAACGATAATTGTGATTCTAATGTTGTTATTTTCCTTCCCCAAAAACAAAAGTTAAATCATTCATTTCTAGGAAGAATAAATGAGTCATAGTTTCAGAAAAACAATGCACGTCACAATCAGTCGGTCGCTCTGACATTTATATACACTGAACATGAATGTGTATGACTGTACATGTAGAGTTAAAACACATGATTTCAATGTAGTCACAAAATAAACTCTTGATTTATGGTGAATGGATATTTCTTCCCACACACTTCCTGCAATGACTAACTATTCACATCCACAAATTATAAAGCACGACAACACGTTTAATGTGGATTATAGTCCAGAGGAATGAGGAAGATTGGCAGCTACGGGAAAATCCACACTAATCCTCACATCTGGCTCAGGTGGGAGGAGGAGAGGACAAATATTGGGTCTGGGGCACATGCTGTCCTCCAGTAAACATGACTAATGGAAAACCCAGTGTGGTAAACAGACTCACATTAAGCAGAGAATCACAAGTGATTGACCATCAGTACAGACCACAACACACAGGCAGACATGAAGGAGCCTGTTAGATGGACGGTTGAATGATAATCTGCTCTAAATTAACCTGCTGGTGTCCATTCCGACTCATACTGGGCAGGGTAAAACCAACCTACACAGGACACCAGCAGCAGACCACACTTCATACTCTGGACCAGGGGTGCCCAATCCTGGTCCTCGAGGGCCACTATCCTGCATGTTGTAGATGTGACCCTGTCCCTCAACTCATCAGCCTGATAACAATTCTGATAATTTGAATCAGGTGTGTTGGAAGAGGGAAACTGCTAAAACATGCAGGATAGGGGCCCTCGAGGACCAGCCGTGCCCTAAATAAAGCCACACAAGGTTTCCAACTACTGAGCAGAGAAAAAGCAACTACACAAAAATCTTTGTCTAAATGTTTCAAAGAAAGGGACAGAACACAAGTCAACACACAAAACGACTCAGAGAATTACAGAAATGTACACAAAACGACACAGAATGAGAGAACAATTTACAAAACAACAAAAAAATATACACAACAATGAGTGAAAATTCACAAAACAACAGAAATACACGAAATGAATGAAAATATACAAAACGAGAAAAATACAAAACCAACACTAAAAACACCCAAAATCTGGGCAAAAATCAGAAACAACAAAACAAGAACAAAAACACAAATAGAGAGGAAAATCTAGAAAATGACAACAAAAATATATAAAAAGTGAACAAAATTCACAAAACAACAAAAATAAATAAAATCAAAGACAAATACACAAATGGCAGCAAAAATACACACACAAAAAACAAAAAGACACAGAACAACCACCAAAAGACACTAAATAAAATATACAGACAAAACCACACAATTATGAAAAAAGTGAACAAATATCACAGACTAAATATACACAAAGCAAAAACTAAAATAAACAAAATGAGAGGGGGAAAATACACAAAACGACAACAAAAATGCACAAGCAAAAAAAAAAAAAAAAAGCACTCAAAATGAAAGAAAAATATACAAAATGACTCCAAAAACACACAAACCATTTGTTGTTTCCTGCGTTAATGCTCAGATTGCTCATTATTCTAATGATGACATGGATGATGTTTGTGTGACTCTCAGATCAGATGCAGTGGTAGTTTAGTGGCACAGTCGGTCCTTTACCTGCGTCACGTCTCTCTCTGCTCCCAGGTAGAGCTGTGGTAGGATGAGGGACAGCTGAGGCTGCTCACCTTCTCTCTCTGCAGACCAAACCATCTGTGGACATCAATACATGTCACAGTCACTTCAACATGCAACACAACAACAGCCTATTCATGACATTGTTAAACATGACAAATGAATGAGCAGTCATTAGGAGAGTCTGTTTGTTTATCTGTGAATATAAATGATAGCAACTCATCAAGCAACGTTAATAAAGACATTTATGAGCCAATGCATGAATACATTAATTAATTCATTTATTATTATTATTATTATTTTTTAAATGTATGTTAAATTCTTCAATGCTGCAGCAGATCGTGTAAAGCATCGTCTTTGTTCTTCCAGGTTTTCTCTTAACGTCTTTGTTCTGTGCGTTTAGTCGGACTCACCGTGCACGTCAGCGGGAGCCTCGTGTGAACGTCCTCCGTGCTGCGCTTCCTCCGGTTAACTGAACTCACACCGGATTCTTAGCGATGAGCTCATCCTTCACCAACAACGCGAGCAGAACGAGATGATGTCATCTCCAGCCAATCAGCGCCTCGACGCATCTCGACATGCGCAGACGCGGCTGCGACTTAATGTGTGTGCGTGTTCATGTGCGCGTATGTATGCTGGTCATGTGACACAGAAAAAAACGCAATAATTTTAACATTTTTTTCCCACACAATCGCCCCGCCCCCAGAATCTGATTGGCAGACTGGTGGGTTCATAGCTGCAGGGATCTGAATAAAGTAAAATAGATGTACATTTATTCACTGATACACACGCACTCACTGCGCGTGTATCAGTGCGCATACACCACAGACACACACGCACGGACACGCGCACACCCTCAGAGTGTTCGGGAAAAAGCTCGTCAGGCTGTGGTGCGTTCACTGCTCTGTACAAAGTAGGACAAAGGACATTTTACTTGAAGATAGATTCATCTAATAACACTACGGTATCGTTACTGCAAGTTATTTCTATTTACATACATGTGTATATTGTTCAGTATTGTTTTTGTTTAGGTTAAGAGTCTTAAAATAATATGATTTATTTTAAACATGCGTATTCCAATATTCAATGATAAACAGTAAACAAATTTTTTTAATCTTAAATAAGTCCAATTAGATACCGTTAGGAAAATGTTTGATTTTATTATGTATCATTCTATTTAATTTTTTTTTTTTTTATCAGAAAATATATAAAAACAACTACTGATGTTTATTCAAATTCCTAATGGCCTACATACAATTTCATGAAATATTTCATCTACATCCTTTATGATGCTCAGTTTCTTTTTCTCCAATGAAAAAACTTCATATTTTATGAGTGTTTTAATATGACTTTGTTGTATTTTGCTCTATATTAATAAAGTTTTATTGAATAGAAATGTCTGTTTATGACTTAAGAGGTCTACACACACACTTAAGTGTAGGATAACTACAGCATTTAAAGAATGTGGATATGTTTTGTTATTAGTCATGTATAGTTTGACGTACTTCGGCGTGAAGAGATCAGAGGGCAAATAAACATTCATTAATGCACTTGTAGACCATGAAGGAGATTTAGTGCTAAAAAAAAGTTACGCAGAAAAAAAAAATACTTTTGTGCATGTGAAATGACTTCCTAATACACTGCTCTTTCAGCGCAACAATCCTATACAGAAAGAACGAGCACGTTCCTTCACCACCTGGGACAAACCAGTGTATAAACCCAACAGGAAAAGACACTAAAAGATTTTTAGCTTTAAAATGTTTGAATAACATGTGCATATGATAAAAACAAAAGCCAGGAGGCATGGATGTGGATATATGGCATAGTTTTACTTTCACATCTTTTGATTACAGATTTCATTGAGCTCTAACACAGGTATTGGACAGGTTCTTAACACAGATACATGGGGCTGTATAAGCTAGTGGCTATACACACATACACACACACACACACAACATGACAACATCACTACATGTTCCACTACAATGTCCACTGTTTCTGCGCCTGAAACCTGCCCATGTATTAGAAATGTCTTTAGGCTTCTTTTTTTTTTTTTTACAACGTGCTCATGGTAACTCACTGACACACACACACACACACACACAAGCCAAGTCCCCTGTTGTTCAAACTGAACGTCCAGTCTTAATGTGTGACAGGAAGTCCGACGCTTACTGATGAATGAAGTCTTCTTTAAAAATGGATGCCCTTTCTACTCTCTCTCACCTGAAATATGAAATGTATGTAGAACAATGACAGAAGGGATCCAATTACAAGTTATTGATCTATCCAAAATAATAATTTGTTCAAATCTCTCTTTTGGGTGGATTGTGGCTTTGTGTCATTCACCCACAAACCCAGAGAGCATCACATCTTTACCTCCACCATACTCAGAGTAGGGACCAGCATAAAGGGAATGTGTGAGAAAAAAACAACAGTCACTCACGGGAACATTTTCACATCCAACGAACAGAAACACGACTGCACTGGAATGTAAGGGAGAGCAACGTGCACTGAACGCTCACACAGGGTCCAAGACTCATTTCACTCCACTCAAAGGTCCCACTGGAAACATCAGGCCCAGTGTTTGTGTGTGTGTGTGTGTGTGTGTGTGTGTGTCTGTATGTCTGTATGAACACACACACACACACTTGTTCGCTTCTCCCATTTAACTTCAAGGAATGTTCGATAAAGGAAATCTCTCTCACACAATTTCAGAGGACCGGAAAGAGACACCTGCATAACTAAAGGATGGACAGACACACACACACACGCACGCACACACACACACACACACACACCAATGAAGACAAAAATGTAGCATTGTGTTAATAATGAATGGGATGAACTGGGATCAGAATTGAGAGCAGAAAGAAGGACGCTCTCCTGCTGCTTTTCCCTTATGGTGGTCACGCTTCATCTAGAACTGCTCAGCGAGCAGGTCACAGAGACGCTGGGATACCAAGTCTTTGCTGCAGCGCAGAGTCAGACGGTACATCTGTGGACACACACACACACACACAATACAACCCTGCAGTCAGACTCCATGAGGCTGATGGAATCCCAGCAGTGGGAGTGACTGCAAACAGTCAACAAGTTAAAATAATAGAATAAGAATTATTGAGAGAGTTAAACCTTCTCCAAGATCCAAATCTGCTCTTTTCCAGATATTGTCAGTTATCTGAACCATGATCATTCACACTTTAAAAGGCTTGGAAGACATTTATTTCCCTATTAGGAACCATACAGTAGGTCACAATGTGTGGACACACATTAAGTTTTTAGAAAAATCACCATGAAATGTGCAAATTGATCTGATCTAGATGAAAGTCGGTCGAATAATTGAGGAACCATAACTGAGTCAGATTTCATAAAGATTGGACAATTACGAACTGAGATATGAATTTTTGAAAAACTCACCAATGATGTGACAGTTATTTTCATTTTTCAATCAATTTTTTGATCCAGAATCAGTATATTGATCAGAATCTCCTCCATGTTTTAATGGAATCTTCCATGGCCTAAGGTTTATGTTTGGTTAAAGTTTTGACAAAATCTGTGAAGTAGTCTTGACTAGGACCGGGACAAGGCATCTACATAATCGATGACGTCGTTGCAACAAATGCGTCGACGCAAAATGTGCGCGCAGATGCATCGTCCGACTGAAACAAAGATGGAGGCGCCGGTAAATAACTAAGGCGAGTGGCTCCTCTGAGTTTCAAAAGTGCAAGGTAGTGAAGGCACGCACTATTTTGTCTAAGGTAGCTGTTCTCCGTGACCCTCGTCCTTTATCCTGGGTGTGACCGGACGGCAGCGCGTCAACGCGACGAGGAGGAAACACCCGCGGTGTCATCAGCTGCAGTAGCAGCAGCAGCATGCGCGCACACGCGCTTACGTACACATGCGATGAAAGATCACTTTTACATACCACTGTGATACCTTAATAGTTCGTCCTGATTTGTAAATTAAACACAATGTATGTTTGCTTTACACATAGGCATCTATTGGAGTTTTTCCTTTGCAGTCTGACCTTTTATTTTTCCCTTAAACTTCCTAAAGGACAACACACGTTCGCACTCACACACACACAATTCTTAAGGTAAAAGGAAAGTTTATTTTAATGCTACTTCTGACTCTGAATTCATTATTTTGTACTTTTGTATTCTTACTTGCAATAAACATACATTCCAATGTTAAGTAATTCATCTTTTTTTTCATTTCGATATGTAAATCAACATGTATAAATAACTTTTACTCAATTAATGGGGAGATAATCGAATCCAGTCAAATCGAACTGGGAAAATTAATCGTTAGATTAATCGATGCATCGGAAAAATAATCGCTAAATTAATCGTTTAAAAAATAATCGTTTCTCCCAGCCCTAGTCTTGACGTAATCCTGCTAACAGACAAACCAACGCCGCTGAATATATAGGCTCCTTGGTGGAGGAAATAAAAACTAGCATGCAGATATTTTAGTCGTGCACTATTGATACTTATCAGCTTACCAGGGAGGCATTTCAGTTTTTTTCATCTAACTCACTTTATTGAATGTTAAATATTATAATTAGTTTTAAACGTAATTTTTCTTTCGGCTCAAGTACAGTTTTGAAGTGGAAAGATAAAGTATTGTCATTCATAATAAGTCAGATTCAGCCACTCCTTCCTGCCTGCAGCAGTCAGTCTCTAATCAAAACATTGGCAGCCAATCCACAGAAGGTCAGCTATTTTAGTGTGTATATGTATATATTCCATTTTTATTGTAATATGTCTTTTTCTGCCACGTCTTCCCTCTTTTTATCTGTACTGTGTACAGGCCCATGTGTATATATCTTCCCTTTTCCATTTTTTAATAATGGTGTTTTATTTATCTTCTGCTGAAACTCTGAAAATGTCCCCTTTGTAGGACTAATAAAAGTTATCTTTTTAAGTCAGTGTGTAATATATCATCCATTAGAAATGATTTGTATTGATTGATTTATTTATTTATTACCTGTGAGCTTGGTTTAGTTCTTAAGTCTTTATACTGAATTTCAAAAAGTGAAATGTATAAACGTATATGAATACTACTGTGTTTCTGTGTGTGCGTTACCTGTGCCTGTGCGTTTGGCTCCAGTCTGAGCAGACAGCCGATCTGCTGGCTCTTGGTTTGGATCACTCCGGCGCACACGTAGTTCTCTGGGTTTGGATCCACGTTATCCAGCAGAGCTGTTCCAAGTCCCAGCAGCTGCAGCACAACACAGTGTCACACTAAGAACAGCAGACATTTAACAAATATTTGAGGCCTGATAGTCAAATCAACCAGCGTCAGATGAAGAGGATCTGCAGAGGAATTATGGATGCACCGAAATTAAAATTTGAGGCCGAAGCCGAATAAAATATAAACGCTTGGCCGAATGCCGAATATCGAATGCTGTTAAGTTTTTCACTTTTTTTTTTAAAATAGTGCGTAAATAGCCCAGAAGACATGTTTTTTTCAAGAAAGTAAATGTTTATTAAATATTCTGGCATTTTTTAAATATTCCAGTAGCCCTTGCTTTTCAAAAAAAGCACAACAAAGTTTTTCATTTAAATTAGGCCTTCAAATAAAACAAAACATGCAAAAAAGCTAAAGTGCATTAAAGGGGAGATATGATGAAAAAAATCCCTCTATAATGGTTATGCTACAGTGATATACATTCCTTTAGCCTCATTCAGAAGGACAAAGTTGAAAAAGTTCCATTTCCTCCCTCCCTTGCTATTCCACATTTTGTAAAAAGTCAGCATTAAATGGGACAGTTGGATTTTGCCCACGTTGGCAGGTGACGTCACCTAACACGCCTCCTAGAATGTGAGCTCCTCCCTCTCCAACTATCTAACAGATAAAACAAACACTGCGGTTTAATATAGAATATATATTATTCTTTACTGCCATAAATGTAAATGCAAGCTGCACTACTGGACGCCCAAATTGCAGTACTTTCTGCTGCCGATCATGTTGGGAGTCACTGCTTGGAGCCACGGACCCATTGTTTCCACACATCAGCTATTAGCACTCCGTGCTAATGCTACACCAGTTTATGCAGCAAGACCCAGTGTAGTGTAAGGAGGAAACGATGGGGATGTTTACGGATTTGTGGCTGACAGGGCTAACAACGGACTCAGCTGTGGAACCAGAGCAGCAGCAGCCGTCCAGGCTTGACGGACGACGAAGAGCAGTAAGCGGAAAGGAGAGAGTCTGGTTGTGTTTGTGTGCAGAAAGGAGGAGCTGCTGCTGCTGGTTCTGCAGCAATGCGCGCACACTTTTCTGACTAAATCACTGCACGTTGTTTGATTGCGTCATACGCTATTATTCGGTCTTGCTTTTAACTCACTAAACCGAAGGCCGAATTATGCTTTTTTTGCAATATTCGGCCGAATATATTTGGTGGCCGAATATTCGGTGAATCCTTAAGTGGAAAGTTTGTACTTTCTGTCAACAGCGTGAGTGAGTGAGTTCTGTAGTATGGCTGGTTTCAGGGCAGGTCTGGGTTGCCGTTCTTAGAGCGCACTAAACAATAGATTCATTTAATCTGTTGTTGTAAAGATTACACTGGCCCTTTAAGAGAGTAGGGACCAATGCGTCATGTGTAAGAGGGAGAGAGAGGGAGTGTGTGTGTGTGTTGAGTTTGTGATGTTACAGAGAGATAAATGAACTATTGGATTCTGACCAACATTCTGATCCATGGAGGAAACACCTCACTACATAAATCTGCTGCGGATACCACGGCACACCCTGGAGAGGGAGGGCTACTGGAATGCATGGACTATGAAGAATGTGTCTGGGTTTACATCTGATCAGATCAGGATGTTAATGGTGTTGCATCGGTGATGGAAGCCGTACCTTTGCTTTGAGGACTTCAGTGTCCATGCTGTGGTTGGCCTTGAATATCTTTTGTGCTTCTTGTTGAGGCCTGAGGAGAGAAACAGGAAGTAAACACTGAGACCTGATGTAAAGAAGAGTTCAGCTTATGCAGCAAAACGCACACATTAGCACAGTGCTTCTCAAAGTGTGTGGGGAATGGAGACATGACAGGTGGGGCGCGAGAAACAGGACATTTTCAGTTTCATGTTATCTTTTTAAAATGTCTTCCTTCATTGACGATGAAGATCACTGACACTAAACAAAGCACCTACACACAAAGAAAGTAATAACGAGAAGCCTAAAGGTGTAGCAGAAATTAAAAGATAATTAAATTATGAAACTAAATTTGATATGGACTGGGAACAAAATTGACGTGGAACTCAAGCACAAAAATAATGATTTATGTTGGCATGTACTTCACATGGAGTGGAACAATAAACAAACTTTTAATAGCTGACTTAAAAAATTATTTAAAATTAAACACTTCAGGCATTCATCTGTTCCCAGTGCCATCAGACTGTTTAACATAAGTGCAACACACTGACCCCCAAACCAGTTCCCCATTGTCATTTGCATATATGTTGTTTTTCTTTCTGCTGTTGTTTTTTCAAATTTATTAATGTCCTACATTTTGCATTACTATCCAATGTTAGTATTTATTTTTGTTCTTCTAATACTGTGTGGCTGCAAACGTGAATTTCCCCTCTGGGGTATCAATAAAGGTGTATTTTATTCTATTCTATTCTTATTTTTTAAAGCTTTTCGGCAGAAATTGCAAACAATGATTTGCTTCTTCCTGTATCTTTGACTACTGCACTTTTATATTAGTTTTTATGCAGGTGATGAGTAAAATTCAGTATTTGATTTATTATGAAATATGATGCTACGTATTCCCTGTTAGTTCAATACATTTGAAAATGTGTTATTTGTAAGGACTATTTGAGTGTCAATGGGCTCATGCAGGAGTTCAAAGTTCAGCTTTGTTCAAAGTGGGGAGTACCCTAAAAGTCTGAGAACCACTGGGTCAGAAGGAGACACCGACAAACACACACTGACACACACTCACTGGCTCAGCTGTTTCCAGCGCTGGAAGAAGTCCTGTGAGGCCATCTCAGTTGGCTGGAAGAATTTGTTAATGGTGACAGGCAGCTTGAGGGTGAGGTTTTGAAGCCCTCCTCCATATCTGATAATAAAACACACATACTTCAGAAACTTGATATGTAATGTAACACTTAATTGTTTAATTTGTTAATTAAAACAAAACTAGTAGAACCAGTTTCAATCACTCCAAGTACAGATGCTGGTCATAAAATTAGAATATCAGGAAAAAGTTGATTTATTTCAGTAATTACATTCAAAAAGTGAAACTTGTATAATGTATAGATTCATTTCACGCAGACTGTCATATTTCAAGTGTTTGTTTCTTTTAATGTTGATGATTATAACTGACAACTAATGAAAACCCCAAATTGAGTATCTCAGAAAACTAGAATATTGTGGAGAGGTTCATTATTGAAGACACCTGGTGCCCTGCAAATGCCTTTAAATGGTCTCCAGTCTAGTTCTGTAGGCTACACAATCATGGGAAAGACTGCTGACCTGACAGTTTTCCAAAAGACGACCATTGACACCTTGCACAAGGAGGGCAAGACACAAAAGCTAAAGACGCTGACTGTTCACAGAGCTCTGTGTCCAAGCACATTAATAGAGAGGCAAATAGAAGGAAAAGATGTGGTAGAGAAAAATGTACAAGCAATAGGGATAACCGTAACCTGGAGAGGATTCTGAAACAAAACCCATTCAAAAATGTGGAGGAGATTCACAAAGAGTGGACTGTAGCTGGAGTCAGAGCTTCAAGAACCATCACGCACAGACGTATGCACTACTCATCAATGCACTACTATCTTATTATTATTATTGTATTTTTATTTTATTTCGTTATTATTATTATTATTATTATTATTACTATTATTATTATTATCTTGTTATTTTATTTAGTTTGCACATATTAGTCTAACTACTCTTATATTTATGTTTATACTTCTTTTTTAATTTATTTTTCTTTATTCTAGTTGACTGTTATTATTTAATGTTACACTATCTGAGAGAGCACAGGTCACCAAGACAAATTCCTCGTGTGTATTCATACACTCTTGGTCAATAAAGTCGATTCTGATTCTGATTCTGACATGGATTTCAGCTGTCGCTTTCCTTGTGTCAAGCCACTCATGACCAAGAGACAGCGTCAGAAGCGTCTTGCCTGGGCTAAAGACAAAAAGGACTGGACTGCTGCTGAGTGGTCCAAAGTTATGTTCTCTGATTGATGAAAGTACATTTTGCATGTTTCCTTTGGAAATCAAGGTCCCAGAGTCTGGAGGAAGAGAGGAGAGGCACAGAGTCCACACTGCTTGAGGTTGAGTGTAAAGTTTCCACAGTCAGTGATGGTTTGGGGTGCCATGTCATGTGCTGGTCCACTGTGTTTCCTTAGGTCCAAGGTCAACACAGCCATCTACCAGAAGGTTTTAGAGCCCTTCATGCTAGATTATTGACACATTTGGAAGTTAGTTTGAGAAGGCACAACTTAGTTTAGCTTTATGCTTCTCAAGAATATTGTAGTGATGGTAGCGGATTGGCTTTTTGTTCATGATCTTTATTGCTTGATTGTATAATGATCTAATTCATTTAGTGGCAGAGGGAGTGGCCTATGCCCATGCTGTCATGTAGTATGATATATGTGTGAATATCATAGCGTGCATGTACAGGAGGGCGGCCAGGTTTGGAATCTAATGTCAAATTAACTTAAAACAACATAGATTACTTTGTATTGTTTGTGAAATCTTCTTGATATGTTTATCAAACTTTAGTTGGGGGTTGAGAACCAGTCCAAAGTATTTAAATTTAGTCACATATTGTGTATTTTTATTTTACAAATGTATTTTGAAACTTTGGTCTCTGTTTTGCTTCCTGATAGAAAAGCACACGGAAATAATTGTTTTAGTCTTTAGAACCAACAGAATTTGATTGAGCCACTGATTCACCTCAGCCATAAATGCGGACAGAACCTCCGCTGCTTGCTCCGGTGACTACTTGGCGTAAAAAACGGCATCATCCGCATAAAATTGGCAATGGGCATCGGAGCAGGTTAAAGGCAGGTCACTTATAAAGAGACTAAAGAGCAAGGGCCCAGTAGGAATCCCACCTGAACTTGATGTTGAGCAGGGGTGCATCAATGAAGTCGGTCAAGCACTCGATGTTGAGGACTTGTTGAATCTGAGCTCCGCCTTCCACCAGAGGCTCCACAGGCTTGGTCTGAACATTGAGCTGTACACAGCAGTTAAGGAACTTCAGGAACATTATAGAGTAAACGCTCAAACAACTACTACAAAGCTGTGACTAGCTATTATATATTTTCTGAACGTCTTGAGAAAAAAGTCTGACATTTCTCCAAGAAGCCCTAACAAAGTCACAACATTAACAGGTACTCATGGACATCTCAGTTTGAAACGAATGCAAAGCTGCCGTAAAACAAGAGTTGTGTTGAACAACTACGTTTGAATATCCCTTTGATGTGTAATTACAGAACTCTCTCCTGGTCAGTTCTGATCACACTGCCCTAAGCAGGCCAAATATCATCATACACCAATAGCATTCACCAAAATCTCTGCCTGGGGAGGCTCCGCTATGGTATGACTAAAGCCGAGTATCATGGCAACTTTCCTGAATCGATTTGATTCCGATGAATCAGGTTTTGAATTGACTAATCACGATTCAATTTTGACTGATCTTTCAAAATTAACTTGGATAAGATGGGTCCAAACTTCAGACTTAAGTTGGGGCGGCTTAGCCAGCAGAGCTTTCTATGCATCCACTGAATGTACTTTCCCGTTGCACAGGTGCAGTAGTAGTTGCTAACACCAGCCTATAGTGAGTAAAAAGTGAAAAAAAAATAAAACATTGATTCCGACTAAAGTCAGACTCCAACTCATTCATTCAAACCGCCACAATATCCTTTAAAGTGAGGGAAACCCTTTGGAAGGATATGAGTTTGCAGCTCCCCGGGACAGCTGACTGTGGTGGTGAAACTGGCGAACTGCACCGACGTCTTGTTCCCATAAAACAGGTACATCCTCCCTGTGTGAGGCAGAAGGAGAAACACATCATGAAGCAATGTTAAAAAAAAAAAAAAGAGAAAAGAGTTTGTTTCACTCACCCAGATTCTGTCGGTACTCCGACTTAATGCCAATCTGTAGCAGCTGATTCTCAAATAACACTCCATTGTTCTTGCACACAAACCTAGAATAGAAACGTTAGCAGAAGGTGAGACTCTGAATGCTGCCACTCTAACAGCGCTCATCAAAGATGCCACAATAAACCTTTGAATAACCAAAAAAAAAGGGATCAAAGCCAGTGAAAACATGAAGGAAAGTAACACATGACGTTGATCAGGACTGAACATCTGGTTTGATCTTGTGGGTCACATGACGCAAACCAACGAGGAAACTTTTTATAGTTCATTTTTAATCAGGTATTTTATCTGTTGAGGGATGTGGTTGTTGTTTTTAAGGAATATTTATAAGCACGCCCTAAAAAATCTCATGCATCTAAATGTAAAATATAATGTGTAGAAACAAATAAAAGAAGCATCCATAAGCTAATACAAAAGTTTGAGTTAATTACCCAGTATAAACGCCACAAGACATCTGTCTACATTTGGAATGTAATATTACGAATGTGTTATGTCATTTTATGAAGGTAGAAGGTTACGTATGTAGAGGTGAGTGAGTGAGTGAGTGAGTAAGTGAGTGTTATGACTGAATGAAAGAGGGAGAGTTTAGACTTCAGCGATGCTTACTTGTTAAGAAGATCGTCTGCCACAGACAGAGGGGGAGCAGGATCCTCAGAGGGAGGAGCAGAGCTGAGAGGCCACAGCAGAGAGCAGGCATGAAGAGACAGGTGGGAAATGTATGGACCAGAGAGGAATGGGATAAAGAAGCCATCCATTCACCACAGCAGAGAAACATAGACATGATGAGGAAACAAGAGATATGCAGTTAGAAGACGGTTAGTAAGAGCCACTAGCACAAGTTTACAACACAACCAAAGATCTACGCTGCATAACTAAATGGGATGTAAACTATGGGAGCAACAGCAGTGAGGTCTGACCAAACGAGAGCAGACGACACCTACCCATGACATGCTAACCTACAGGTTTGTTTTCTACACACACACACACTCACACACAAAGCTTGATGCCATTGTTTTGGATCGGATGATGAGTTATTTCTTTCCACCTACACCTCTCAAAAGTATTTTTATTAGTATGGTGAACTTAATAGAAGACGTCTAAACTGTTCACTTTGTATATATGATGTTGCTGCTCGGGAGTTCAGAATTAATGAAGCATATGCTTCATTGCAAGAAGAACAATAATACACCAATACAAAATTATGCAAAATGTTCCTCAATTCAATGAATATATGTTCAATGTTTCTTCTTTTAAACATTCCTGTGTTGATATGAAAGCAAGGAATCATCTGTGGCATTCCACCAGTTCTCTTGTTAATAAACTGTTAATAAATGACAATTATGTTTCACTTTTTCCACTGTTTGTTGTATTTGTCATATGTTCACACTTAAACCATGAAGTGACAACTCAACCATTTGGTAGAGATGAATATTTCAGAAACGACAGGGTCAGTTGAAAATAAAATAACTGATAATGGTTATTACTCACCCAAGGACATAAGAAATAGAAATAAATAATTTTTCCATTGATTTATTTTTGGCGGGGTTGTTAAAGGGTTAATCCTTCACTGTGAAAAAGGATTAAATGCAGGCGTGAAGACTGCAGACGTCTTTCAAGCTTTAACGGAGTTCTCACAGAGAAAAGTGTCTGGTTAGAAACAATGGCCCAGGTTTGAGTGTGTTTGGAGATATGGAGGAACAAGCATTGACAGTAAGTTATCGTGTGATCATGATGAGAGATATTTAAAACATTAAACAGAAACATAGTTACCATCTGAGGTGTGGGTTAGCATGATGGTGAGCCGATAAACGGTACAGATTGATGTAACCATTGTGACTTACAGCATTTAGCCTCACCTCTGCCACCACTACGGTTACAAAGGGGTGGAACATTTCTGGTAAATTTTCCACAGGAACTCAAGCTTGGGAATTTTGGATAAGGGCCAGAAAATTAATATCGGATTTTATTGGTCTGCATCTAAAATTTATATCTATTATATCTATTTAATTGTACAATACTGTAGATATTTACATTGAAGGTTAAAATGAATGTAACCAATTGGTTAATAATAAATGGGTCAGTTTTTCTCATACCTACTGTTGCTGACTATTGTTCTCTGTTTGAGAAACATCACTTGATCAAGCCTTTTCTAACATTCCACACTGCAAAATAAGTAATAAAAGTATGTATGATTTGTGTTGATATCGGATTGATATCAGTATCGGCCAATAATCAAGGCTATATCGATATCATATCGGATGTGAACAAGTTGTATCGGGACATCCCTATGCAGGATATCAATTACTTGAGACAAGAAGCTTTTCTCGGCCACTGTGGATTAAAGCATAGTCACAAAATGTAACTATGCTGCAAAGTAATTAGTATTCGTAAATGTAAAATGTTGGAATTTTCTTTGTCTTTTAGTGAAGAATCAAAAAGTCACATGTTCAGAACGCAAAATTTTCACCCACAAGTTGAGAACCAGTAGCTTAGAATTCCGTTCACTGAACCAGTGACAGGTTAGGTCAGTTAAATCACTGATAAACTTCCCTAAACCAAAAGATGTAGCTGAATGTCTTTGGTCTTAAAGCATAGAAATTGTAAAACAAGTCACGTGCTTTTAAGTCAACACATATGGCTCCTAAGAACCCAGCTGCATATGCAGTGATTCACATTCAGAGTTACTATTTGCACATCTCACACGCACACGCACACGCACACACACACAGTCTGTGCATTCCTCTAATCTAATGTCTGATGGTTCCTACTGGGCCCTTACTCCAAGTCACCAGAACCCTCCACCAATTGGGAATCGGAGGTCTCGGTGGGCTGTTCCAGATCTCTGTCATTGTCCAATACGGGTAGAGAATCAAAACACAGACATACAAGCGCACAAAGATGGATGAACACGCAGACGTGCAGAAACACGCGCGCACACACACGCAGACGATGAGCACGCACAAACCCGCACACACATACACACAGGGAAAGGCAAAGAAGGGAAAAAGAGAAAAAGATGACAGACAGTCACATATAGAGAAGATTAAATTAAACAGACAGGTGAAGTGGACCTGCCAACCATAAGGTCTGACCTGCGCTTCCACGTATAAAGGATATATATAGCAATAAGTGACAAATTTCAGTTACAGGATATTAACCTTAAATTTCCTTTATTTTGTGACTAATTCTTATTTAATTTGGGGAAAGTTTGTGGAATAATTGTGGAGAAATCAGGAGTTCTTTCAATAATTTGATATTAAAAAAGACTTCAATCATGTGATTTACACATGGGGGAAACTGTGAGCCCTGCAAATATTGTGGAGTTTCATTGAATTTGGAGGGACTGAGATATCTACAACTGAAATAGTTTGTAATTTACACAATGATTCATGGTTTCTCTGTTATTTTTACTTTCTCCTCCAGGACACTGCATTCCTTTTAGGGTTTGACACGTGTGCCTCCAAGTAACTTGTGTAGTGCTGAAAAATGACTGGTTGTAAAATTTCATTCAGTCTTTATTTGTGTGAAACTTCCCCTGCATGCATGCTCCTCCCTAGGTGAAGTAAGGACTATTAAACTCTGTAGAGTTCCTTACACTTTGTCTGTGCGTAGATCATTTTATTCCAAGGTTTTGAATGATCTGAAAACAATGGAAGCTTGGATGTTTGTAGTTAGTGACGCTGAATACAGTTTGAAAATCATTCACTGTCCATTGACCAGCTCAGTAAATTATTTTTACTACATCTTTGTGGCTGAGTGAGTTGCTGTCGTTCATCAACAGTTATCTCTAATATGTGCTGGACACTAAATATTAAAAAAGTGAATGAATACAGTTTGTAATCTGAGTGCCTGAGAGAGACCTTGAGCTACCAATCAGTTCTTAAAGCACATATTCTCTCTAAAACCCGCAAATAGAAGCTAATCATCCTATTCTGGATTACCTTCTACCACTGTTTATTTATACTTCAGGTGGCACGACATGAATCGACTTCTTAGTTTAGCATCTTCAAAGCTTGTAAAAGCCTAATGATGACCATGGACTGACATGATTGGATGATCTCAGGGTTGGCAGGTTCACGTTAGACAAAGAGAGCAAAGACAGAAAGCCATTAGAAAGACTATCATTGACAGAGTACATCTAGTTGCATCGTAGTCCAAAGTACAAACACTCAAGGTTAAAAAGACAAACATTTCCGTTAAGATGAAAACAAGAATGACTCCCTCACTCAAGAGCTGGATACAGTATGAATTCATATACTCATAACATCACATCTGTCATATAGAAGCAAGCAGAGGCCACATGTGGACTTGGTGCCTCAGATGCTAACGGCTAAATCAGCAGCTTCTCTCCACCTGTCATTAACACAATAGCTTGTTAATGAAATGATCCAAGAAATGTAACCCAGCAAGTTAGCACTCAGCCGCTAGTAACAGAGTCTGTAGAAGACCAAGAACTCAGAACTCACGTTTTTAGTAAAACCAATAGTTAGAATAAAGGTGACCACCTCAGTCAAGGTTAGAATTATTCATTATTCAATGACACAAATGTGATTTAGTGCAAAATGGACGCTCTGCTAGAAACATGTTTACACAAGTGACAAGGCCAGTTTATGGGCTGGGCCAAAACCTTCTAGCCTGTGGTTTCATATTGGAGGGTTTACTGATGGAGAGCCTCCGATTTGAAGTTCATACATATTCATTTTATTTCCCTTTCATCTGCTTTTTGGAATCAGCTCAATTAACTACACTAAATCCTGCCAAACATGCTGTTAGGTAAATTATCTATTGTTGGTAATTTTTCCACTATGGCAGTGCGTACTGAAATTTGACATGGGTCTGTTTTTGCTAAACTTACAAAACATTAGGCCACACATTTTGAAGCAAAATATTGTTGTGTAAATGTTTGATATTGTCCCTTAACATGTCGATGAGGGTTTAGATCGTCTCATTTATTCATTGCCATTTCTGAAGGTGAACGCCAGATTTCATTGCGACATTGTGTGGGACATTTGTATTGAGTGTTATTGCATGATATTATTGTAAACCATGCATGTGTGGTTATATTCTGTGTTCTAGTGCAATTTCAGCTTGATGCTTTTTTAAAAAAAATAATAAATAATGACGTTGCCATTTCCTTTTCAGGAAGTGAATTCTGTCTGTTTACCAAAATCACTGAAAATGGGAGGCTCTACTGATCTGATCCACCTTTGGGAGCATTTCTAATGTAGAAGCAATCAGAGCAAAGGAGCTGCAGACAGGCAGGAGACGTACTCTTCTAAACTAACTCTAATGTTTAGCTGTGCCTCCTTTTAAATGCTGCACTACAGCAATTACCCACCCTGCAGACTTAATCAGTTAGTGTAGAGATGAACTTGCACCTTAAGAAGCCCTCATCGTTCACAGCAGCCGAGGAAACCGCAATACCAGCCTCAGAGAAGACGTCCACCAAGAGGCTCCCAGCACTGGCAGGCGCAGCACCAATTGGTGCCGCGGCACGAATCCCAAGCAGGTCACCAGAAGGTGAGGGCGTGGACTAGAAAAAACACAGCCTTTTTTAGTCAGCTTGAACACATGAAACACAAAGAAAAAAACATTGAATCCTTACAGCATTAGACGCAGCCATGGCTGCTGAGTCAGGACCCCGGTCAGCGCCTCCATTCAGCTCGCCTCCCTCCCTCTTGTTGTCCTCCAGCTCCGTCACAGACACAGCTCCAGGACCTTTCTTCTTCTTCAGCTTAGCCAGAATAGATGATTCTCTTTCTGGGAAGGGGGGCATCTCTTCAAGGACAGTAGCCTGTAAGAACCAGACCAAAGTACAGTGAGACTGAACTGTATCAGCTTTTCCATTGAGGTCTGTAGAGATGAGAACAAAGTAAACCCTATAGGGTGGGGCACTCTACTACAGAACTATCTCCCTCCCTCAAACAAACATCCCTACAAGGAGGAGCTCCTTAGAATGAGGAACAGGAAAAGATTGTAACCAAAGAACATGCAGGATTGCAGATCTCTAGGTTATTAAAGCAGAACTAAGTAACTTTTACACCTTAATAAAGCCTTCTTGTAGTCCCTCTTAGGGTAATACAAATGTTTATGGGGTGATCAGGGGGTCTTTCATCCCTGGTCATTCTCTGGCCAGAAAACCACACTTGCAACTTTCCCTGCCTCTAACCTGACAGCTCTGTTCTCGTTCTCGCAACAACACGTACTGCTATACGACAGCCCAATACACACTAAAGGTGGTTCACAACCAACGCGACTATAGTTACTTCAATCGTCCGTGATGAGTCGCTTGAACACAGTGGTGCTTTTTGGTCACTTCATCGCTCCAGTGACGTCATTACCAGGGAACGTTTGTGTTTTTGTGTGTGTGTGTGTGTGTGTGTGTGCGTGTGTGTGCGTGTGTGTGCGTGTGTGTGCGTGTGTGTGTGTGTAGTAGGGTGAAAGGGGAGACAACTGGCTGATCACGTCCCTTATAAACAACGCAGTTTTTACGGTAGAAATTATCAACTTACGGAGTTACTAAAGGATGAGTTCACTCAGAATGTAGGTTTATTCAAGATTAACTGCTTTCATTTTGACCCGGTACGTCTCACTAAAGCAGGAGGGAGGAGCTGTTGCCTCTGGGGGTGCGGAGTGTTTACGACAGTGACATAACCAAAAGGGACCTTTAGGGGGAGCGCTAAGTGCAAGTTACTTAATTCTGCTTTAACCTCTCTGCTGAATGTCAAAATAAATATTCCTCTATGAATCAAGTCAATCCATTTACATGAAGACAGCATTCATGCAAAAGCTTATTATAAGTAAAGGATCCTTAATGATTACACAAAAACGGCCACATACTGTAGAGTAAAAATCTAAAAATTGAAAAACTCCAAACCTCAAGCGATACACCCAACCTTTTAGCTCACCAACATCTCATTCACAATGCCACATTGTCAAAGTTCATCTAAGCCCAGAAAAGGAAGTTAAGTTAGCACGGATGCTATTTCACAATTTTCCCAACTGAGCTGAGCTCAAACAAAGCATCAGAGGGGTTAAATGGGCACATGCAAAGAGACTGAGGAGGACTCTATTGGCAAAAGCATAAGCAAACATGTCAATGAGATCTTTGTCAACAACTTTAACCTTTCTCTTTCCAAATGTACTTTTATTCTTCTCCTAAACAGCATCTAATTGTGTCTGTTTATGCAGGTTCCAATTAAATCTGCTGATAAGTTGTAATATTATTACAGTCTGTTCTGATTCCTGTTAATTTGTTTACTGTGAGAATCAGTCTGAGGTTGCCCTACCCTACATGGCCCTGCAGA
The DNA here is from genome assembly GCF_900634775.1 of Gouania willdenowi. Taxonomy (NCBI): domain Eukaryota; kingdom Metazoa; phylum Chordata; class Actinopteri; order Blenniiformes; family Gobiesocidae; genus Gouania; species Gouania willdenowi. The sequence continues at coordinate 23,577,918 of NC_041051.1, forward strand.
ATCTAGTGCAGTGGCTCTCCAACTGGGGTCTGTGGACCCCCAGGACTCCTAAAGCTGTAGCATGGGAGTCCGTGAAATAATTTGAAAAAGCTCATTTTTAGGTGATATTATTACAAAAGCATAGAATCCATATGTGGAATTGCAGTAACTGCTCAATGAATACAAAATTGCGCAAAGAAATTGCTTATTTTTTTGCTCAAATAAATGTGTAATCATTTTGTTTATTGCTAATACATTACACACATTTTATGTTCTGTACAAGACTAGTACAGGTACTCCAAGTTCATTTTTACTACAAATATCTAAACCATTAAAGATGAAACATTAAAAGAATAGACCATTTTTACAATCCTTAGGGATAAAAATGGGAGTAAAATGTTTTTGAATGATGTAAGGATTATAAAAGGGTACTTTAAATATTCCCTAAACCCAAAAAGCTTGAGAATCCCTGCTCTAGAGCACAGGACATTTCATTTGATCCCGTTTGCGAACTTGAAACTATTATCCAAGAAACACTTACAGATACACCTCAGATTCTTTTTAAATATTTGTTCTTAGATTTAGGACTTACAAAAATATTGCCCATCTCACTTTCAGAACGAGATCCCACATGAATACGTGCTGAACCCATCACTCCATACAAATGACTGAAAACGAGTGATGCACTGTTCTGGGGTTTTCATGGTGGGCCTTTATTCGAAAGAAAATAAAAAATTACCCAAATAGCTGATATTTATCAATGACAAACAGAAATCCTTAACAGTAACCACAACAATCCCTTTTAAATGTATTACAAACCTTGAGAGAAACCTGGGACGTTATTTTTCACAATATTCCATACTAAAACACCTCTTCACATAAAACATATAACCATACAACACTCAGTCAATCACTAACCAGGACGTCGGTGCTGGCGATGGAGGACAGCTTTAGATACTCCACAGCGCGCTGCTGCAGTTCCACATCAGAGTTGCGAATCTGACTGTCACAACGCAACACCTCCTGGATGGTGGTCTTGGTCTCTGGGAAAAGGTTGATGAACTTGATGTACGCCGACAGCAAGAGTGCACGAGTCGGCACAGAGCACAGGTGGAACTTGGAGTGAAGAAGGTTGAACTGAACCAAAGGGCTAAACAAGAGAACAGCCAACTTACTTTACTTCCTCATTTCCTCTCCAACACTTCATTCAGGTCACCATATGGTCAAAGGGTGGCTTACCTGGAACGTGGATCACCAGCAATCAGGTTACCAAACTCCCCCAGAATATAGCCTCCAACTTTCACCATGTTCTCATGGCAGGCAGGGGCCTGCAAGGCCTGGAAAGAGACAGCGATGCCATTACTAGCTTTTACTGATAAAACACGCTGCCTCAATGGATCACTAATTCAGGCCATTTTTGTCCCAATATCCCCCTTCCTGATTAAGCATTATAAACTCCAGAGTATCTTTTGTTTTATCAAATGATCCTGTGGTCTGAGGTTATTTCAGAGTGACTTTGTCCTGATAAACCTGCTCTGAAATGGGTCAGGTTCAATAAATAATGTTTATTTTGTTGCTTTTGGTAGTGTGCATAGCTTTTTGTTGGTTTTTTTATGTTGCTACTGCCTGCTCTGCCTTTTGGACTGTTTATTGACCAGAATAGTTCTGTCTGTGTGTGTGTGTGCGTGTGCGTGTGCGTGTGTGTGTGTGTTATCAGATCTCACACACAGTACGCTCAAAACTGTTCTATGTTTTTTTTTTTTTATCTTCATGTGCATCTGTAACAGATAAAACATCTCTTTAGAAAATCCTTGTGCATGTACCCTGTTTAACTTGTATTTGTTGACGTGTGCAAAGTTAGCTAAAACGTGTTCACACTCGTGGTGGTGTTGTTTAGTCGTAGCGTTATGTAGGTGGTACCTCAAAGACGGTCTTGGCGGCATAGCCTTGCACATCATCGCGGTTGATGACTATCTGAATGACACGGTACCAGACCTCCTCGCTGACGTAGTCCCCGGCAATGCGGATAAGGTTGAGAATAGTGTCCACATACCAGGAGTAATCCACGGCGTACTTCTCTGCCAGTATGGCCACTTTGAGCACCTGAATGATGACGAGCCCAATACACGTGATTTAAAAGCTGTTTTATGAATAATTGAATGCTGTTATTGAAATAATTGACTGAAAAACACAGCTGTGGCAAACACTGGAGTTTCCTTCTCAGGAAAAAACAAAGACTTCGTGCTATAGTTAATGTGTTTGTTCATAGATTCATCAGATAATTGAGTCTCCATCAGTCATCCTTTACCAATGCTTACATTTCTTTATTCCTCGACTTACCATTTCTTCTCTGATTGAATAATCTGCTGTCTCCAGGTAGCTGAGCATCTCAGCCACAATCTGCTTAGCATTGCTGCGATCACACATGGCATAGAGCAGATCAGCAGCCCGCTGTCGAACGCTCACGTCTCTTTCAGTCTACGGAATAACACACAGACAACAAAACTTAGACACATGGAGGCATTGTGCAAATTGTCTGTATAGGTTCACAAGGAAATCAAAAAGCTCTGACCAGGGGGAACAATATAGGTTAGATAAATAAGGCAAATGCACAAATCAAAAGGAGCCTTCATTTTAGCTTGAGCTTTTGAGCGTCGACCTAGTTGTCAACTCTGCATTTCTGTTCATTATATCAAAGCCAATATTGGGGGACTGTTTCAGGCCATGCGTGAGTATCACCTTGAGGGCGTTGATGACGGTCTCTATGTGTGTTTTAACAGCTTCGTGGGAGAACTCTGAGCTGGCCAGAGTGCACATGCTCTCCAGAGCCAGGTACCGCAGGTTTGTCTCTCGATGCTGCAGGAACTGGCCCAGCTGGTTGCAGGCTCGCACCAGCAGGTTGGGCTCACTTCATACACAAATAATGTTGTTAGGTGTTGAACAACCCCAAAAAAAATCCTATTTACAATGTCTATAATGACACACAGAAATAAAACTGTGAAATAATCAGCTGTCCTACAAGTTACAGAGACCAAAGATCATTTAGCTGAGATCAAACAGAAGAATCATCAACTCTTTGTTGAGGCAAAACTAAACCGTAATAAATGCAGTGGATTCATCATGATTTTTGCCCCAAACCAAATTCTAGGTTTCAAGTATCATCCATCCATCAGTTTGTTCCTTTAGTCTTTTCCCCTTCTATTGTTAAATACATTTTATTTGACTGCATGTTTACTTTAAAGGTTTTTAAATCATTTGCTGTGTTGAGCGACCCATTGGAACCTTCCATCAGGCTGTTTCCATTATAACCAAATATTGCAACACCCGACATCTTCACATTTGTAACCTTTTTGTTTTAACTCCTTTTGATGATGACACACCGACTGGATAACATGTAAAATTTCCAAATTGCAGATACCTTAATAGTTGTTAATAACACTAATGTGCAAATTTTCACATTTGTTCTTCCCCGCCTCACCTGTCGTAGTGGATGATGAGTGAGATAGCCTCAAACAGGATGGCGTTCTTGGCATTAGAGTGCTGCACCTTCTTGGATTTAGGTGGCTCCTGTGCTTTATTGAGAATGGTCTCCAAGCACTCCACCAGTCGCCCCTTGACAGCGCCATCTTCTGGTGGGGGGTAACACTGAAGCAAGCGCAGCAGCTTGCATGAAAGCCACGGTGCAGGCACAAAATAATAGGTGTAGTCCTGCAGGTCAGTGGAGGCTGACGACACAATCTGATAAATACAAGATTTCAAAAAGGCCTTTATTAGCAGGGGTGCGCAGAATAGTTTTTTTTTGGTCTGGTGCTTAGGGGAGCAACAAAACAGGAGGATGCATGAATAACATGACATATTACTTTAATTTAACTGAAAATGAATAAAAAGAGCACTACTAAAGTCAAAAATGACTCCAAACTAAAAGTACAAATCTTTGAAAACCAAATGAAATGGCAGCTAAAGCAGCCGCGGACTCCTCAGCCCATTCACTCGCTCTCAGAAACGGAACCGAAAGACAGCAGTTAGGATGAACCAGGCCCAGCGGCTGCACACACTAACTTTAACAGTCCAGTGACAAGTTTGACAGCTTTAACCTCATCAAAGCAGTGTGCGTTTGTAAATAGAACACTTCCTGAAAAATAATCACCAGAGGTGGAAACATGTCACTGCTTCTCAAGTAAGTCATGCCACTAAAGTTTAGAGTCAAGTCTCAAATCAAGACAATCAAGTCCAGGTCAGGTCAAAAGTCCTCAACATTAATTTCCAACTCTTAACAACTCATGAGTACATAATGTATCACAGCTAGTGCCATTTTATAGGACAAGGTTATTCAACTGATATAAACAATGAATTACTTGAACAGAGTACATATTTGTCAAATAATAGTGATATAAATCTGACAATGCTTTTATAAACAAATCAATTCAGCATCGTTTTAGATTTTCACATTTTTCTAGTTCCTCTGTCAACTAAACAAACAATAATTATAGTGGGAAGGCATACTTTTTCAAAATCAATTATTAATCCCAGTATTACTGTATGTTTTAATCCAATGAATATCACTCTTGGAATCTTTTTCTCTGCTAATGCGAGCACGTCTCAGCCCAGCTTGATGTTTTCAGCCGTTTACAGTTTGTTTAAAGGTGGACCTGTCAATAAAAGTCCTGTTTGGCCTCGGATGGCAGAGTGCTGTCCAGCAGGGTTTTGAGCAGACTTACTGCTCATTAATGAAAATGTTATTTAATAAAATCTTTTGTCATGGAAGGGTAAGAAGTCAAGTCTTCCCGAGTCAATAGGCTCGAGTCCAAGTTAAGTCACGAGTCATTTGTTTTCAAGTCTAAGTCAAGTTGCAAGTCCTTCATGATTTTGTCGAGTCCAAAGTCATCAAAGCCTAAGTCGAGTCCATGTCATGTAACTGGAGTCCACACTTCAGATAATCACTACGTTACAGTTTGTCCAACATGTCTACCTCCACAAGCGTGAGTTTAAAGAGCTTTTTGTTGCATCTACAGCTTCTAAATAAACTGTTATTCACACAAGTAAAAAATCACAGGGAATAGTAAACCTTGTAGCAGGTTTGACCTTATAGCTTTAGAAAACATGACAGAGAGGTCAACTGCCCTGGTGAACACACTCACCCTGCTAAGTCGGGAGACAGCCAGAGAAACACAGGTCTTAAACTCATCTGGATTCTTCTGGCTCAAACAGGTGATGAGTGAGATGGCTGCAGTCACCACACCCTAAAGCCAAAGACGAGAGAGAGTCAGCGATATAAAGATAATCCCAAAAGGTACATCAAAGTAAGATACCATGTATTGGCGGGAAATCTCACCATGTGCTGGTCATTGAGCAGATGCACCACACGGGACGTCCACTCCCCCATCAACACTAAGTCAGGAGAGGTTTTGTAGAGACGCAGCAGACAAAGGGCGGCCGACTGCTTCACACTGTCCATTGTATCACTGGAGTGAATCAAATCATGTAGCGGTTAGCTTCCAAAAGGAGGAACCATCATGCCTAACAGACTGCAAACATCACATCTAATATTTGAATACTGAGTCAAAAAAAACATGTTTTGGATCAGAACTCAATGGGACTTTGGACTATGCACTTATCCTTCCTTATTTGTCCTGCTGTGGTGAAGTGAGGTATGAACAAATACATAAAAGTACTTTCCAAAAGAGAGCCATGAAAATGGTTCATCATGCTGGTACCTTGGTCACACTAGTCCTTTCTTTTTAAAATCAGGTATTTTAAATTTTAGGGACTGGGTTAAATGTGAAATTACGGCTTTTTATACTTAATTGCAAGAGGATTTTGTTGAGTTTGTATGTTTTAAAAGCAGTTCCCTATCATATATTATGGTTGTAGGTTTATTTTTATGTTTATACATGAACAGGATAAGTTTTGCTTCCTTTAGTCGCTTCTCTAACTTGCACTTTGCCTTTTATTTGACATTTGTTGTCAGTTATTGTGTTTAAGATAAGTCGATAAATAAATATTTAGCTTTTAAATCGCTTAGTTTTGTCTTCAAACACTCCAACATCTGTTCGACTCACCCAGCAACCAGGATCCGAGGAATCTCACTGGCAAAGGCTTCAGCCATCTCCCGGCTTCCGACGTTAGCAATGCAGTGAAGGGCCAAGCACATGAAGGTTGGGTTGCGGCTGGAAAGGTCATTCTTAATGGCATTGTTGATGAGGCGGATTAGCTCACTGTTGCTGTTGACCAACACTGAAATGAACAGGTAGCCCTGGAGAGAAAGATGAGTGGGAGAAAGGAGGAGAGGTTACAAAATGTCTGAGATGTTTAATTAAAAACAAAAACAGGAAAAAAAAGAGAAAAGCTTTACACAGGAAGCAGTGTGTTGTGCAACAAAGTCAAAGGCTTAGTTTCACATCCCAGACTGACTGAGATGAACATGACTGTCAGCAGAGAAACAACTGGGAATCCTGCCAATGTTTGTTACTCCATGAGGAAAGGACGACAGCTTCAAACATCAATCTGTGCAGTTGGAACCTGGTGTGATGAAGACTGAGATGATGGAAATACAACTGGCACAGTAGGGTTTTCAGACTGATTACAAACACACATAACAGCCAATCAGATTGTTAGGGGAAAGGTAAACCCAGGTGCAGGGTTTGTCTCATTTCTTTCTGGAGTTTTTGCCTTTATTTTACAGGAGCACCTTAAAGACAAGATTCAGAAAAATCTAGGGCTGTAGTCAACCAAGGAAATGGTTAGTCGACCAAGACTATGGCACACGTAGCGATTAGTCGACGAAAAAAAAACAAAAAAACAAAAATGAATGAGCAGGTGCAGAGGAGCACGAGGAGAAAGAAAAAGAGAGAAATATTTTGTTTTGGCGTTTTGTGGTGATGATTTGCTTTAAAACACAAACCATTTAAGATATGAACCTTATTCTAGCTTTGACCAGAACCCGACAAAGCAAAAGTGAAACCTACAGGTCTGACAGACATTAGGTATTTAGATCAGAGCCCGACCAGAAACCGAAAATTGAAACCTATTTTTTCCTCATACAAATGACATATTTACGTTTGTTTTAGTGGTAAGCCTGCTTTTATTAATAAACAACTGTTAATGTCAACATCAGATCAGTGCACGGGGAAACAAACGCACGTCAAACACAGGTGCGCAGTGTGCCCCGCGCCAGAGACAGCAGTGGATCTATTTACATAATCCACGTATCAAATATAAGGATAATCCATGTTCTTGTGCAGAAAAATTATTGATTTAACAGTGGATGCTTGTTTTAAGCCCGTCTTCATTTGTTCCCTCTCTGATCTGCCCTGAGGACAACACATTGCACTGACAGCTGAAGCGCAACACTTTTTTTTTTTTGCAGCGCAGCACGCACTCAGAGCTGTTGCTGGACATAGAATCATGTTTAGGAATTAAATACATTATATTGATATTTAATCCTTATCACCTATATAAGTGCATTGCATTTTTTATTTTTTTTTTAACGGTATTGAAACTGATACCATTGCTGGTTGACCAATGAAAATCTTGGTCGACCATGACGAAATCGACCAATTTGTCGACTAAACGACCAAAGTTGGCAGCCCTAGAAAAATTATATATTTAGCATTTTAACGTGCATGTAAACAAGTTCAATTCATGTTTCTTTTATTCTCCCCTGACACAAGACTTTATGAGAGACATGGGCAACTGAAGGTTCCAGGGACCACATGCAGCCCTTGGTTTATTTTTGTTCAGCCCCAAAGTAAACGCACAAAATCACTCCAATGAAACATGAAACAACAAAAATACAAGAGCCTGACTGATTTTAGCAATCACCAATTTATTAACATTGGTGAAGAAATAGCCCGGTGATTAATCGGTCGGGTTCCAATATGTAACTGATGTATGAACTTTTTTTGCTCCATGGAGATTTTGTGTCACTGTGCTTTGTGTTTTATAAGTTACCACTTTTAAATCAGCAGTGATATTTTTAAAAAATGACAAAACTGAGAAGTCATTAGTTCATTGATTACAGTTACATTTTGAATCCAGTGTGTTTTGCTTATTTGGCATGAATATCTTTTTAGTATTAGAAGAAATAGTATTTTCGTATAGTATAAATCCTGTGTATATCAATGTCCTTATTTCATGTACTGACCAATATATCTGTTATCGGTAGATACATCGGATATCAGCTTTTTTTAAAAACCCCAATATCGGTATCAGCATAGGACCTAAAAATCCCAAAATGGTCGACCTTAATTAACACAGATGCTCTAGTCTAGGGCAGGGATGGGCAACTGGCAGTCTGAGGGTCACACGCAGCCCTCAGCCCAAAGTAAACACACAAAGTGATTCAAAAAGACACTTAAAATACACAAAATTACTCAAAATAATATACTGAAGTACAAAAAGTACAACAGAAATACACAAAATACAACAAAAACACGAGTATAAAGATAATATACAAACAGGTATCAGAAATTCCCAAAGCAACATCGAGAAACATTTGGATCTGTTCTCCAAAACAGGATCAGCTCTGCTAAACTAAAGGCGCTAGACAGACACCAAAATTGTAGATACCAAGGGTTTAATCATACAACAATTACAAAATGATCTAAAGTGGGTTTGTTTAAACTCAAGTTTTACCATCACAGGGCCAGACACAGCAGTCTGATGAGTAAACTATGAAGATGTGCTGCCTTCAACCAGAACAACAGTCACATGAATCTGCAGCTGTGTAGGACAATACAGGATCAATGCTGAGAGTAGACAGAGATGAAGCAGCTAATAACTTACGATCTGTTTTTCTGTGTACTTGTTTGAGCTCAGCAGGTTGACTGCCTCCATGTGTCCAAAGTCAATGTCATGACCAAGGAGGAAGATGAAGAGCAGCTTGCAGACATACTTCTTCTTGCTATAACCATCCAGAGCCTTGTCCCCTTTAAACTTGGAGCGAATGTTGGCCAACTCTTTATTGATCCTTTTGATCTCCGCCTCTTTGCTCTTACCTGTGTGGTGAAAAAAACAAATACAGAGTGAGGACATAGGACGTAGTTGGATAGGATTTGTTCTAAAGAAACCTGGGATTATACATAAAGTAGTTAGTGAAAAATATCAAACGTGTCAGGTTTAAATCTGCTGGAGACAATGTTTTATCGAACAAAGAAATGCCTCATAGATCAATAAATTAAAGATTATTTTCTCTTAAAATAAAAAAGATGTAAAAGGTTGAAAAAATTGCCACATGAAAGTTTGTTTTGATCTCCACTGTAAACACTCGCTCATTGTCGGATGTGGAGTCCTGTAGACGGATGCATGGACGTGTTTGTTTTTTTTTTTTTACTTCATTCTTTCTGTGATTTCCTGTGTTTTGCAGCAGACATGGAGGACAGTGATTGGATGGAATCCATTTTGTTCGGGTTTGTTAACGGTATTCCTCGATTTATCACCTCTTTAATTTCAGCCAGATTCATCCGTCTACGGCACTTCACATCCCATGATGCATTGCAGGTGTAACTAAACCTGCAATGCGACTGTGAAACCGTTAAATATTTCTACTAGGGTTTTGAACTAAGTTTTTTTAAGATGCAGACGATGCAGCGTAGAACCTCTGATTTTCTGCGATTGTGGAAAAATAGAATTCACATTCTGAAATGGGAAAAAAAAAAACCATCGGACCCTTTTTTCTCTCCCTCTCTTTATTTAAAATCAGGCCCAACACGACACGGAAATGCCCATAATCTTGTTCAAAATCTCTCGTTATGTTTTACAGGGAAACCTGTGATCATGTTCTTCTGTGACTGAAAATGAATGCAGAGCTTCAGTGTTTTTAATGTGTTGGTACAGATTATGACTGCATTCAAATGTGTAAAAGCTCTGGTATAAAAACAGGTTATGGTGCATAAGCTGAACTGGTGATCAGTTTATCTGGTGACACGACAAATACATGGCTGTGCAGGTTTTCGTCTGATACTCGAAGGTGATTCTCTGATTATTAAAGGTTTCATAAATATTGTTTTGGGACCATATCACACATTTACATGAGATGTTTCCTGTTAAACGAGTAGCTAAAGGTTAGCAGTGTAGCTAACCCTTGCAAAGTAATCACGTGATTTCAGCGTAACCATCCTGTTTTTGTAAATCATCTAAAAAAAAAAAAAAGTAAATTAATAACAGTAGTTGACTCCATTAACACTGTTTATCATGTTTGGTACAATTTCAGGAAATGTAATGGTCAGTAAAGTCATCTAAACAGGGAAAGATGATAAAACAGAAAAGAATAATGTAAAGCAGAAATGAGCAAACTCTGAAATGGAATTTAGGAAATTTTGAAACAGAAAATCACAGGCCTTAAGTATACCACACAGCTGTGTATCACAATAATAGATTCATACAGACAATAATTTCTTAAAGTATCTTGAAACGCATTATTAAAAATCTTATATAATAACTAATAGCTTTAAAAGTTTACTGTTATTCCACATTTAAAACAACTGTTATTGTCCAAAGAATTGTACAAAACAAACACACAAAAGAACATACACAGAAGCAATGAACAGTTAAGAACACAGAAATAATATAAAGAGAAATATATGCATCTTAGGACAAGGTTACAAGCTGATGGAGCCAAGGCTAACCTGATATATCCAATAATTATACAGTAGCAGAAACAGTCATCAGAGACCTACAGGCTTGTTAGTAACACACGTCATTGAGAAAGCAGATAAATGACTGTTTAGTAATGTGGCGTTCAGACATGTTAAGATCAACACACTGATGTTACAACACTGAGAGGATCAACTTTAACACAACCTTATATACTACAACAATGAATGTGACTGTACAGACTGGAGTCAATGCCCTTGAGCTTCATGAAAATGTGGGTATGTTTACAATAAAAATTAGCTTCATAGTTTTTATTTAAATGTGGTCGAATGCAGTAAGATAAGCAGATGCTGTAGAGCAGAAATGAGCAACTGGCAGCCCAGGGGCCACATGTGGCTCTTGGTTTAATTTTGTGTGGCCCCCAATGTAAACGCACAAAATAACTCCAAAAAGTAAAAAATAAAATAAAAATTCTCAAAAGAATACACAAAATTGCAGCAAAAAAAAAAATACACAAAATGATTTAAAAAAAAAACACATAAGATGATTACAAAAATAACAGGAAAATAAAATAACAAAATTGACTAAAACACAAAATTACTCATAACAAAAAATATACACAATATGACAGAAGAATGGACAAAAAAATATTATAGTGTCCTTGGGTGGCCTGAAAGGCACTTTTAAATAAAATTAATCATTATTATTATTCAAATGAAAACAAAAAATACACAAAATGACAGCAAAACGACAACTAATGCATGCGACTCCTATAACACCAAATTAACACAAAATGGGAAACTAATATTCAATATCATGAACATACACACAAAAAAAAAACTTTCAAAATATACAAAACAACAGCAGAAACAGACCAAACCCTTTATTGTTTTCTGTATCTCTGAGATAAATGTTGACATTGTGGTCATTTATGAGGTAATAGACATTGATATTGGCTCCACTTCATCCTGTAGGTGTTCTATTTTTCAGGGTCTTCTCATTTATTCATTTTCTTTTATTGGAGAATATTCTTCTGTTAAGTTTCAAACGCCTGCAACCCATTGGTTAATAATTAATAAGTCAGTGTTTCTCCTACTGTTGTTCTGTGTTTGAGTAATATCACCTAAGAAATAAGTCATAACAGTATGTATGATTCCTGCTGATAATGGATCGATACCAACCAGATGTCCAGAGAGATATCAGTATCATATCGGAAGTGAAAAAGTAGTGTGTGCTTGTGTTATACTATCTACTACTAAACGCTACTGATGGAGCTGAATGCAGGTCTCTAATGGTTTCCAGATGCCAACACTGGACACAGGCCTCCTTTCCTGCATCTGTGTGTCCATCCTAAGCCTGGGCAAGAACCTGATAGATAACACGGTGCTGGGAGTTAGATCTAGGGTTGGTTTGCTGAGAAGAAACCCATACACTCAACAGAATAGTAATGTTTAAAGGGAGTATGTGTAGTAGTCTATGTACTCTATTGGCAGCATATGAAGATAAGTGAGTCACGAATGAAAGCAAAGGTCACTTACAGTTTCTGATGTCCGAGATGAACACGGCTAATCCGCGCATTCCATCCCCTTTCGACACCGCCGGCATGTTTGCGGCCGCTGTCCTCCGGCCTGGTCCGCAGAGGCTCGGTGATGAAGCTCAGCCTGTTCCCCCGGAGCCGAGCTGCTTCCTCACACCGCCCCGGTGTTCTCTGCTGGGTCCCCGCGGTCACTTTACAGGCTGACTGGGTCAGGCCTGGAGGGTGTTAGAGCAAACAGCAGCGGGCTAAGTTAACCTTATCCCGGTTAGCTGCTCGTTTCCGTTGGCGGCGGAAAGCTAACGTTATTTCATTCAATCCAAACCTAGCAAGGATTAGACACGACACCCAGAGCCAGCAGCACTTACCCACGTCTGTACAACCACACACTAACTAAACTGACCAAAGAGGCGGACAGACGTGTCGGTTAGGTGTTCTATCGTCAATGCAATGTTAGGTTCTGGTCACGCTCCGTGGAAGTAGCTTCACAGCTAGCTGGCTATCCGGGTTATTGGTACATGAGCGGGTCAAGGCGGCGAAGGTTCCAGAGCCAGGTGGAGACACGAAGCCGCGGCCACAGCGTTAAGTGTCACACGGTAACTGCGGTGGAAACACGACGTCCCGTCGGGCCGATGGCCGCTCAATCCCCTGCCTTCAGATCACAGCTCGCGTGACAGCACAACACGGTGACCGCGCGACGCACAAGTGCACGCGTACGCTCTCTCCACGGCCACGCGCACAGGTCCCAGAAGCACAGAATAATAGCAGTGAGACGATACAATAAGTTCACGGAACGATACACGATATGAGTATCACGACATCGATTTGATGTGATATTTTGAAAAGAAAAAAAGACACGAAATAATAATGGTGTTATTTCTCTTTGTTGTTTCCTGTGTTAATGCTCAGGGTCATTATTCTAAATGCTGACATGAATATAGATAATGTGACCATCAGATTAGATACAATCACATTTTTGTGGCTCTGCTGTGATAAAAGGTGCCCACCTCTGGTCTAAGCGACAGTTTGTAGCCTTGTGAGAAGCTTTTGAAGGTCTGCTTTGGGCTGTCATGTTTCCTTACTTTGGTTTTCTAAAACCTGTTTCTGGTCTCACTGGTGTCCTTATGATACGTATAATAAAATGCCATGTAAATGGGGTTTCGATACAATTCAAATCAAACAGTATAAAAAAAACAGGAAACTTGTCGTCCTTTGTGGCCTAGGTTTACAAAGTGGGGTACAGGTACCCCCAGGGGTACACAAACTGTGAAAGGGGGTACGTGAATAGAAATGAAAAACAGCGTGACAACATTCGAAACGACAACACAAATTCATTACATGGTCAATTACGCTGCTCTCGCATACTTACATGAATCTCATTGATTGATTTACACCTGCACGGCTAACCGGTGAAATGCGTTAGTGGTTAAAACGGATAAAATGTCCTTCCACATCATTCTGGGGCCTCAGTTCCAGGAGCAACACTGATGGTTTCCTGCTGCTGTAGACGGTGTTGGAATATAATCTATTCTTATTCCAGCATGTTCGTTGAATAGGAAGGATCACAGTTCAAATTCTTACTTGACCTTTTATTTTACCTGTTGTGCAGGAAGCAGTTCAATACGAGATCTCGGGCTCGACCACACCCTTCTAAGAAAAATGCCCAGAACAGAGTCTTGAGCAAAATCAAAGAGGAAGAGCCCCGAACTTCATGTGCAGGGCTAATTTATGCTTTCCACTCACGTCATCCGTTTATCAGTTATTGTGCTCTTGTGGAACCTAACTCCAATAACTAATACAAGGAAAAAAGTGAGTGGCTGCAATAGCGCTGAGTGGAAAATTACATACCTGCTGCACTGGTCTTTGCCTTAAGCAATGGTTTTAGCAATGATTATATGGTTAGATCAACACCCAATTGATTATTTAAAACCTTCAATGGATACATGTGATGTCTGGTCGGAGATCATTTTTAGCATAACATAAAAAATTAAAGCCGCAAGCGGCGTTGTAGGGTCCAAAGAACTGGCCAGGGTCGGTCACCCAATGTCGCATATCCCAATGTTGGGGATTAAGTGGGAAATTTGTGCAAATTGGTCAAAAAATAGCTGAGATATTGCATTTTTAAAAATTGCATTAGCCAATAGCATTAACCTAGTAATAGCATAACCGAGTATTAGCATTAGCAATATTCTCTATATCTGTCTGCAGACGAAACGACACCCACAGACTTGTTCGGATGACATGCCCAAGCTAGCATTAGCATTAGCCTAGCAATAGCATTAACCTAGCATTAGCATAAACGCTCATTTCAGGGAACTTCAGAATAAGCCCACCTGGTAGACATCTTGACCTTTGATGCAGAAACAACACTGTAAGGTTTATTCCAATTACAACCATAATTAAAATACACACACAGGTAGAGGAACAAATCTATGTCTCTCTATGTCTGTGTGTCTCTCTGTTCTCTATATGCCTTTCTCTTCTCTGTGTATCTCTGTGTCTGTCTCTGCAAACTTCTCCTTGCACCATACTCATGAGAGGCTGGTACAGACGTTTTGAGCTATACTGTAAATCACAGTGCAGACAAACTCTGCTCAGCTCCCTTCACTGACCTTGAGGTCATATGCACAATGTGTGAGTGTTCAAAGCAAAGCAACAGCGTGTCAGGGCCTACCAGACAGACATAAAACAAAAATACAGAAATAAACTTTTTAACACCTAAAACAATGAAAACTACTGCTTATGTTTATTATTCACAACAGCGTTCTAGGGCCACATTGAGGAGTTATTTTTAAGACTTCAAGAATAAAGTCACAATAGTACAAAGAGCATAGGCACCACCAGCAGACCCCCGCAATCCTGAAAAAGGAACAATAATAAACTTATATAATTAGAATATATTTGTGTGAGAAAAAAGTGTCATTTTCTTGCACATTCTCTTCAAAATTGTGAAACTGATTAAAATGTGGTGCAGTTGGGCCCGATTTGTACAACTTTGCAAAGCCTTCACAGATCTCTTTTAATGCAGGGGACAGCTCTGTGGATCTGCATCTGTAGACTTGGAGACACAAATTCAATGCAGAGGTTTTTCTCATTAAATTATGACTTTATTCTCATAAAGTTATGCTTTTTTCTTGCAATATTATGCATTTATTCTCATAATAATATGACTTTATTCTTCTATTATTACAAGTTAGGGTTTGTTTAAAAAAAAAATCAAAAAAACCCGACTTTTTCATTGCAGTGTTATAGAGTTTTCTCATCATTTCAGACTTTATTCTCCAAGCCCGCTTCTATTTTTCTTTTTTTGTCTCAATGTGGCAGTAAAACACCCTCGTCATTACTTATGTTTGACTTCTAAAATGTGATCAAGGAGAACTCCTCAGTTTGCTGCCGTCGTAAAGGCATTGTAACCATGGTGTAACGTTTAAAGGCGGGGCCTGACTGTCTGAGCCAATCCACAAAAAGGTGGTGGGCGTGGCGAAGCTCAAGAAGCTTTGGGAAGACACGCAGTTCGACGGAGGATCGAAATGGCGGCACCAGCAGAGAGAATGGAGGTAAGCGCTGAGCGCTCCGGCAATGGCGGTGTTTTAACGCGGGTCGCATAGAGTGGGAGATGGGGGTGCGATAAGCTCCGTGTGACACATAGAGACGGACTGTGTGGCTTTACGCACAACGTGTGGCCGTCCTTCCATTTTAACTTAGCGACTGTTAGCTCAATGACGCAGCGTCGGCAGCGCCAAACCTTTATTAACAGACACAACCCTCCGTGTCTCAGTGCGTGGACAGTCCGCTAGTGTAGTGAGCGTGCTCGGGCCAGAGTCTGTGTTTAGTGATAAGTCCGATTCCCGCGTGGTGAACTGCGTGTAGTTTAGCTAGCAGTGCTAATCACGTGGGCGCCGGCTCATCCGTGAGACTGTTCCGACCGGCTAAGTCTTTTCTTTAACCAATGAGCTTTTCTATTTTGCCTTTACGTAACACGCAGCGGTCCGAGGCTTTCCACGGTAGCATCTCACGCAAGCACGTTCCCACCGGGCCCACATCCCTGGCTCGTACACTCCACGTTAAATCTGTCCAGGTCTGTAGAGACCGACCGGTCTGTGGGCCGGATCAAACCACGTGGTCTGTCCTTTTGTCCAGTCAGTGAGTCTGGATCAATCATCTTATGACCTCATCCTTGCATATTCCCACAGTCCGCACATTAACAGAAATACTTTAATAAAGGAAAATAAATTTAGTTAGTAGCTCAGAATAAGAAATTTTAAAAAAGAGGGGGAAAAAGAAACGAAACCCAGACAAAGGATTCATTCACGATAAATAATGAACAGACAACACAATAATTATATTAACAGAAGAATAAAAACAAAAGCCAAGTGTCTGAACTCTGTGCCAGTTATCTTGAAATATGACTGTACCAATACTTTTTCCTCTAATGATTCAACGTCATTATAATAGCCATGGGTATCTGCCAATACTGATATTGGTCCGATACATATAGTAAAGTGGTTAAACAGAGCAGATAAAAAATTGTGCTTTTAACACAAACCGGGAAAAATAAAGATACAATAATTTATTAACCAGACATTTTAACGTTAAATGATAATCAAAATGTAATTGAATAAATCCAATAAAAACAATGTTATGTTTGATATTTTAGATGCAGACATCGAAACTACTTTTTTGTGGACGGGACTGATATTTAAAGGCTTGAGAGAAATTCTATCCTCATAAATACTCATACAGTAGGTCTAAATGTATGGGCACCCCCAATTTATTTTAGAGATGTGCAAATTCTGATCTGGATAAAACTCAATTATGAATCAAGATAGGAATTTTGGCAAATGATGATCCAGATTCCCTGCAAAATGTAATGTAATCTTCCATGGTTTAAGGTCTATCTTAAAGCATCAAGTACTTGCTTGTTTAATCCTGCCAATAGACAATCAATCAGGAATAAAGATGCATGAAAAAATAGTCCAAGGAACTGAGATCCAGGCCTGACTTTGGGACTTTGTTCCTGTAAACACACCTTGGCTTTCCAAAGCCCTCACTGTGCTCATCTTCTTTGAGGTTTCTCAGGGGGAGAGCTCGGTCAAGCCTGCAGCTGAGGACATGACGTCAAAGGACTACTACTTTGACTCATACGCCCACTTTGGAATCCATGAGGTACGCTTTGTTTTCATCAACATAAGTTTCTGTTTGTGATGCTCCGTTCTCATCGCCCATTGTCCCTGCAGGAGATGCTGAAAGATGAGGTTCGCACTCTTACCTACCGGAATTCAATGTTCCACAATAAGCACCTGTTCAAGGACAAGGTGGTGCTGGACGTGGGCAGTGGGACGGGGATCCTCTGCATGTTCGCTGCTAAAGCTGGAGCCAAGAAGGTTATCGGGGTAAGCTGGTGTTTTCTGGATGTTTTCCATGTCTGCTCTCGGCTTTTGAACGTTCCATCTACTTACATGTTTGTTTTTGTCCTCATAGATCGAGTGCAGCAGCATCTCAGACTACGCTGTGAAGATTGTGAAGGCCAACAACCTGGACGATGGTGAGTTACTGGAACCAGCTTGCTAAGGGTTCCTGAGATCAGCAGAAGCAAATTAAAGTTTATCCTCTTCTCCATGTCTGCAGTGGTGACCATCATCAAGGGAAAGGTGGAGGAGGTGGAGTTGCCCGTGGAAGGAGTTGACATCATCATATCAGAATGGATGGGTTACTGTCTTTTCTACGAGTCAATGCTCAACACGGTCATTTATGCCCGAGACAAATGGCTGGTGTGTACTTTACTCCTTTGGGACCTGGGCCTTTTAGTAGTTTATTTTATAGCTTTGTTTTCCAACTGCTCCAACCTGTCACGAGCTGCATTTTAATTATACTTGGAAATGCACAAAAGCTGGTAATGGTAATATCGCTAGTTTTTACACTTTCATGAGGTTTTTCACATGTTTTGTTGATTTACAAAATTGCAATAGTTTTGCAGAAATCACGCACATTAGCCACACTGCTAACCCTCAGCCACCTGTTTAACAGGGAAAATGGGCAAGATTTTTTATTTTTTTTTTTAATTCAGAACATGAATTAAGTAGTTTTTTTTGTGTTCTTTTTCAAAGTTCAGGGGAAAAAGATAATCTATGGCCCTAATAGCATCTGTTCAGTACACAGTGACACCTTTTCTGCTCTCACCTCTTCACAGAAACCAGAGGGACTCATCTTCCCAGACAGAGCAACCCTCTACGTCACTGCCATTGAAGACAGGCAGTACAAGGACTACAAGATCCACTGTGAGTTTCCCTCATCTCTAAATATTTTGTAGCTTCCTGTGAACAGTCGTGTTTGTGTGATGAAGCTCAAGCAAGTGTTCTGTGTCAGGGTGGGAGAACGTCTACGGCTTTGATATGTCCTGTATTAAGGAGGTGGCGATCAAAGAGCCTCTGGTGGACGTGGTGGACCCCAAACAGCTGGTCAGCAACTCCTGTCTCATCAGGGTGAGTGTGTTAAAGGGTTCACTTTGTTTAACACAAGTCAAGTTTCCTCAGATTCCTTCCCCCCGCAGGGAATTCAATGCAACTGTTACTCCAAATTTTTTGTGTTTGAGTTCCTGCGGAGGCAGTTTTCTAATCACCATAAAACTGTTTGTTTTTAGGAGGTGGACATCTACACGGTGAAGGCAGAGGATTTAACCTTCACCTCCCCATTTTGCCTGCAAGTGAAAAGGAATGATTACATTCATGCTCTGGTCACGTACTTCAACATCGAGTTCACTCGGTGTCACAAGAGGATCGGTTTCTCCACCAGTAAGTCTGTTTTTCCTTTTCCCTCACAGGAAGCAAAAAAGTGCAACGTTTTGTTTAATCCTAATGGCAACGTTTAATTATAGCATCAAGCTTTGTGTTGCAATAAAACATCTGAAATGAAGCTGTTAACTTCCAAATAAATGTTGTTCCTATATACATCTATAAAGCTTGAGTAGACTTTTGACGATTGGTGTGTAGAAGGAGAAGCTTGAAAACTGGCCGAGTCTAACTCCGCCCTGGTCTCCCTCACAGGTCCAGAGTCTCCTTATACCCACTGGAAACAGACCGTC
Organism: Gouania willdenowi; assembly: GCF_900634775.1. Lineage (NCBI taxonomy): Eukaryota > Metazoa > Chordata > Actinopteri > Blenniiformes > Gobiesocidae > Gouania > Gouania willdenowi. Next base: position 23,597,105 of record NC_041051.1, read on the forward strand.
TTCTACCTGGATGATTATCTGACTGTAAAGACTGGGGAGGAGATTTTTGGCACCATCAGCATGAAGCCCAATGTGAAGAACAACGTGAGTAGAGCTCTGCTCCACTGCTCTTGTGGCCTGTGTGGGTTGTTGATGATTGGTTCATTGATGTATTACAGAGAGACCTTGACTTCACCGTAGACATCGACTTCAGGGGCCAACTGTGTGAGATCTCCAAGTCTTCAGAGTACAGGATGCGTTAAAGCTCCACCCCCTCCCTGTGTGGGCTTGTCTGTAGTCGAGGACGGATGATCCACTTCATTGGGGGCTGTTCAGTAGTTTTGACCTCCCTTGCAGCGACGTTTTTAAAAACCATTTTTTTCTTCATGGTAAACTAAAGGTTTCACGTTCTTTGGTTCAAAGTGTGTATGGTGAGGTCTAGTGTTCTACATGTACTGACGTTTGTGTCCAACATCGTCTCAAGCTTGGCTCTCATGTTTACATGAAGACACAAATGTAACCCCCCCCCAACCATCAGTGATCATCAGCAGTAAGCCTGTTCATGTGCAGCAGGAATGAGACCACGTCCCAAAGTTTTTCTTTGTGCAGGTCGGTTATAAAAGCTCTTTAAGTGCTCAGAGGGAACTGAATGGTGGGCACGGGAAAATGTGGCTTTTTAAATAACAGCTGTCGACACAACCAAACTACATGTTCACATCTACAGGATATTCACTTTCACTTAAAGAAACTACAGTTAATAGTAAGATTTTTAAATCCACATAAACAAACAGTATTGCGGTTCTTTATTTTTCCTGTGCACCTCAGCATGTTGTGGAGCGATCTTCAGCATTCTCCAGTGTAGCATGTGAACCTCCATCCATGTGTCGGCCTGTGGGAGCCATGATTAGATTTGACTCCATAGGAGCGCAATTATCTCCCTTCTTTGACTGTTTTCATCTTTTGTATTTCATATCGCTGTTGCTTCAATTTTTTTTTTTATGACAATAAATGAACATTTAAAATACACTTGTCAGTTGTTTCTCTAGCTTTTACCTTTGGATTTTAGCATCAACTCAGCGCTGCTTGTAATGGATCAGAATTTAGAATACAAATTATATTTTTGATTAATTATATGCTCCTTGGTTATAGTGATCATGGAATTTAATGGCTTTTTTTTCCCATGTTTGTATCAGGTCAGCAGTCGAATATAATCAACCAATGTAATGTAAAAGAAAATGGAAGCCTACTAAAAACTTATAAGCAGTGTTTCTCAAATGGTGGTACGTGATGACATGACTAGGGATATTTCAAAGAGTGGAAAATTTTAAAATTGGGGATTTATAATGTATATTTCTAGTTAAAATTGATCATAATGGTGATTAGATCATGAACTGAAAATACAAAGGTCAGTCTTGGAAACGCTAAAAACTAGAGATCAATCTATTCTGGAGGCACTAAATATTGTTTCCACTTATTTACAAAATGAGATTAAGAATGTGTATTACTCATTCCATCATTATGCTCTATAGTTTTTATTGTATACTGAGCCAAATGTAGTCATACAAGGCGGTACTTGTGCCAAAAAAGTTTGAGAACCACTGATTTAAAGCAAGTGTATGTCATCTTTTTCATGCATTTATTATTTATACATTTTGGTGGTAATTAATTTCTGCCCCTTGATATTTGTTACCAGTGTTGCAATTGTCATGTTTGTTACCATCCTTTGAATATTGACATTAATATAATTGTCACCGTTTGTCTACTTTTACATAATTAGTTTGCCAAAATAAAAAATTGGTCACAAAATCAAATAAATTGAAGTGAAGCTTCTGCAGGGACTGATGTTAACATTTATACGTGGAAGTGAAAACTAGAGCACATTAATGATTAAATTACTCTGTAGGGTTGTTTCTTAAAGTGCACAGTAGTTTTTCTCCTCATTGATCTGAGTGAAGTTTTGCTGCCTTATTCTAAATTGTGCTTTCCAGCACGATGGTCTACAACCAAATCCGGTCATGCTGACTTTAATTTGGCAATATCCAAATAATAAATCAGAGTTTACATCCTGTATGCCACAATCCCACACTGCTCGTTTATAGACTGAAACAAATGTCTGTGGTTTGAAAACATGAAATGAGGAGAGGATTCCAAATGTCTTATAAACTCACTGATTTTATTAGAAAAGCTGCCAAACATAGCTTTGATATTATTGCTCCTAACATTTAAATCCATATTAACAAATAAATAAAAATGGTTTAAAAGAAAACTCAAGTGAACAGTATCTTCTTCAGGGCGTGGCCTCCCAAACTCTTTGCCTCCTGAAGAGGTCAAAGGTCACGTGGGCAGGGCGTGGCAACGGGCGGAGTTTCTTGTCCGCTGGCCGCTCATCTGGGGGGAGGGGCTTTTGCCAGAACAGGTCATTGGTTGTGAAAGAGCGGAGAGACGGGCCCTCTACTGCGCCACAGCAGGGGGGCGGGGCCACCTGCAGCCTTTCCTGCAGCACCTGACTGATCAGCTGATCCTCCTGCACGTCAACACTGACCAATGACGTGAAGAGAGGCTGCGAGCGGGAGACGTTCACAACTAGCGCAGAGAGACAGAGAACGACAGCTCATCATTATCATCTAACTACACGTAAACCTGATAAGTGTTGAGATCATGTCTCAGACAGTGACGTGCCTTCAGTAGCTCTGGTGTTGATCAAGCTTTTTGTCCTCTGAGACCTCTGCAGAGTCTCCTTCATGGCCTTCACAGAGTTAAACTCCTCCTCCTGAAGAACAAACATTCAATGAAACGCAAAAGCCGAAGTCTGTGGTTTTTCAGCAAGAGTTTTCCTTCAAACAACGAACCTGTAACGACTGAAGACCAGCCTTGAGAGCCAGTGTTGAATTCAGCGTCGCTTTATCCAGACAGACTGGCTGTGCAGCAGGAGGAACGCCCACACGCAGCGGCTGCCAAACACCAGACGGAATAAAGCAGCATTTTATCATGAGTAGAGTAGAGCGTTCATTCCCAACATCACAGATTATGCTGAAGATAGCACTGCACTACCTCAAAATATTAGACCTGACCTGAAACTATCATGGTTGAAATGTCATTTTGCATTACTTGTTATTATTATTATTATTATTATTAGCCAACTTGTGGTTCTGTTAATTGTTGCAATAGAGCAGGGGTGTGAAACTCATTTTAGTTCAGGGGCCAAATACGGAGCAGTTTGATCTCAAGTGGGACACAGATTTCATGCAGGAAAACGAGTATTTCAATATTATTGTGTCGTAGTTTGCACTTCAACGTACACATAAAATACAAAATATGTAAGAAACCGACAATATCCAAGCAATAAATAATAAATATAAGTTCCAACAGGAGCTTCACTTTAAATTTCCCAGATTTTGTGACCAATTTCTATTTAACTGAGCAAAATGTCTCATAATTTAACAATAAAAATGACTGCAATCATATTAAGCATCGGGAAAACTGTGAGCAACTGCAAATATTGTTGAATTTTATGAACACAATGATTCTTGTTTTCTCCGTCACTTTCATTTTCTCCTGCGGGCCAAATTGGATGCTCCAAAGGGCGAATTGAGCCCCCGTGCCTTGAGTTTAACATTTGTGCAAGAGAGAGTTGTTTATTTGCATTTTGCTTGTTAATAAAAATATTCCTGTTAAAGTTTTTTTTTTTTCTATCTTTGTGGTATCGGGAATGGTATCGAATACTGAATATTTTCCTGAGTATCAGTATGATGTTTTTTTTGTTTTTGTGTATGGTGACAACCCTATTAGAGAACAGCACCAACCTTAGAGGTCGTCTTGGTCTCTCTGTGACGGCGACACAGCTCAGCTCTACTCGTAGCGTCGCGCTCTGATGGAACCGTCACAGCCAACAACTCATCAACACAATCCTTCAAAACAACAAACACACAATCAGACATGTTGGTATAACCGCACCATTACAAAGCTACATTTACAAAAAACCAACAACTGATTAATTGCAATAGATAATTCCCGTGAAAAAGTTTTATCTTTTTGAATATTCAGATCATTCTAGAGTTTCCATTGTAACCCCAGTAATGAGGGTAAACGCCACAGCTTCTGTTTATTCCCAGGATCATCGTGAACACACCCACCTGTGCGTCCCCCAGTCTTCCTGCTGCTCCTGTAGGGCGGAGCCTCTGCTGGGTCGGCATCGGTGGGCGTGATCTGGCGCGAGCTCCGTGGGCGGGGCTGAGTATGACGGACAGGTCTAGTTCAGGTGTGCAGGTCACCATGGAGGATGGCGGGTGGGTGGGGGCAGGGGCGGGGTTGGGAGATGGAGGAGGAGTTTGGAGGGCGGAGATGCTTCTCATGCTGAAAAGCACCGACACGTGAAAAACAAGCAGCGTTTAAAACCTGTGTGTCATTGCTTCTTTGGATATTCAGTTTCAAAACAAAACAAAATAGTGTTATTTTGATTTACTGATTTAATGCTATAACGAAAATACATAAACAAAAACCAGATAAGCAGTGTTTTTCAGTTTTAAAATTTAAAAATTAATGGTGAAATTTGGATCCATTTGTGTGATATTTATGGGAAATTAGGGCGATAGCTACATCGATTGTGTTGCTGGTGCGAGGCAAATTATAGAAAATATAGACACTAGAACGTCTATGATTAGAAACTTTTACAAAGGTAAATACACAGCTCATGTGAGGGCAGTAAAAGTAATATTTTCCATATTCTTATACCGAGCGCTATCAACGGCAGCCGTCAAAACATAAGGCAGTTGATCACAAGAAACAAGGAGCACCAGTAGATACATAGCACCACCTCTGGTTCCTTTAATCACACATGTTCAATCAGAATCAGAAATACTTTATTTATCCCAATGGGAAATTGCTTCAAGTGTTTGTCATAATCCCCAAATGTTTATTTTGATTATGATTTAGAATTTACCCTTAAATATCACACAAAACGAACAAGATTTCACCTTAATATTTAGATTTTAAAACAAAAACTGCCACTTATCTGGTTTTCGTTTTTTCTGTATTTCTGTTTTTGTTTTAAATCAGTTAAATAAAATAATCACACCATTTATTTATATTTATTTTTTTTTGTTTAAGCATTGCTTCAGTAAGTCATTGAAGTATGTAAGACACCAACAATATCTAAGCACTAAGTGAGGAGCCTCACCCATATTTCCTTGATTTTGCGACAAATTTTTATTTAATTTGACTTGGGGTCATGAGCTCATGTGGGGTCACCTAGTTCAAATGAGGTCCCCTGAAATGTCAGAAAATGTATAATAATAATACAAATACTGATTAAAAATGTATTTTTAAAATGTTTTATTATTTTTTTCAAGTTATAACATCACACACACCATAAATTCTATAATTTCACTTCCTGAGCTGGCACATCTCGTCACTTTGTGCACTAATCCTGGCAACAACAAACATGATCAAAAGCTAATTCTACAAACAAACAAAAAAGTCTCTAGAGACGACAAAAATGTGTGACATTAAAAAGGGTATAATTTCATATAATGTATCGCTACAGTGAAATGTGTCTCTGAATTTTACCTATCCTGTTGAGAAATAATATATAATAATAATCTGTAACCATGGGTAGTCCTACATCAGCTAATGGGTCATTTGTGTCAATGCATGGAAGCTTCTGATTGTTGGTCAATGTATATTCTAGTTTCCAATTTCTTATTTCCGTAACCCTTATGACAATTACCCCTGGGGGTACCCGTACCCCACTTTGGGAACCTCAGCCTTAAATTAATGAGAAAACTGTTAAATCTGCTAATATTGTGGAGTATCACTGAATATGTGTATTAATCTACAACTGAATTAGTTGGTGATTTACTCAATGATTCATGTTTTCTCAGTTGTTTTTACTTTTTTCCTGCAGGACACGTTGGATGCGCTGAAGGGCCGGATTTAGCCCGCGGGCCTTGAGTTTGACACATGTAATTTAGATGATCAGTATAAGGCGACCCCAGTTAAAGTCAATCTGTTGACTTTCCAGGATCACAGTGATAATGACAATACTTAAAACGTATTTATCGATATCCAAGTTTACGTGACCATTTCATATTTGCACCCAAAAACAGTCTAATAAAATGATATTATAACACATAATCCATAGTATTCGTCTCTGAAATGTAACAAAAGTAAACTTTGTCATTTAGAATGGTTAAAACGTGGAGAAAGACACGAAGGAGCGGCTTAACGGCATTTGCTTTGCACCGATCCCGTTAAAACTTGCTCAGTTTTATTTCCGCCTGTAACAGTTTTTGACCGAACTATCGAAACACATGTCGCGTGACTTACATGGAGTGCACGCGGGCTGTGAGGAAACCCTCGAGTCCAGTTTTAAACCCGCCGGGCTGTGCGTGTGACAGCGGCTCCGTCTTTTCCAGTATTTCCGGGATATTTGTGACGTCACATCCACCCGCCGGGCTGTGACAGCGGCTCCGTCTTTTCCAGTATTTCCGGGATATTTGTGACGTCACATCCGCCGCCCCGTTAGCGCCACCTATTGTACCGGAAGAATTAGGATCCACGCAAACTTCACAGAAGCTTAAATACATTTTATGAAAAGGTTGTATTTTCAGGAAAAATGTGCTTTGTTCATAACTTTTATCCCCACAGAACTGTGCTATGGAACAATTAATTCATTACTGTGAAAAAAATCACTTTATAACACAGCAAGGCTTTTGATGTACAAATATTTTTTGGCCGAATATTGTTTTTCCTGTGATCTACAAATAATCTAAAATGCTTGTAAATCCTATTCCAAGTGGTATTTTAGAGCTGCTGAAGGGTTCATTTGAGAGTCAGGATTTTGATGAACCGGTAACGGAACCCATATTCTCTGTCAATGGATTAGATATTAGAAGTGATAAATGAGCTAATAGACATATAATAAGCTATTTATACAATAAGCGTTAAACAAGTCCAAGAGGTCAATTTTCTGGAACGTTTACTTTCCAAATCTTGGAAAAATATATGGCTTTTAGCTAATAAATGTTCTATTCCAAACAAGAAAAAGGAAATGCAATATAAAATAATAAATAATATCTATCCCCACTAATTCTTGATAGGTAGTTGTCATAATGTTATGGCTGATGTATCTTTTTTTTTTATTATTTTAAATGTTTTTCACTTTGTCTGCACATGCTGTCAAAGATCAACGCTACAAGAAGTGCAATATTTTATAGACAGCAATGCGTATTTTGTTATTGCAATTAAATAAACTCCTTCCCTCTGTCTACAGCCACCACCATTATACCTAAGCCTCACACTTGTCACCAGACTGGCTTGATAACACAACACAATAAGCACAATATACACAACTACAACTTCACATCTCACCCTCACTTTACAATAATCAACTCTTCTCTCCTCCCTGTTCCCTTCGCCCTCATAAAATAAACTCATTTATTTAATTGCAATAACAAAACTATTGCTGTCTTAAAAAGATTGCACTTCTTGTAGTGTTGACCTCTGACAGCATGTGCAAAGAAAAAAAAAACAAAAAAAACTTCTAATTCAACTTTTTATCACAAGTATGTCTTTTTAAAAAAAAAAAAAAATCTGAATTATTTTATTTGTATTCTTCTGCAGTGACTCTTGTCGTATGCGGTTTGATGACATGTTACTTTGTTTCTCACTGAGTTAAAGAGAGATGATAAAGTTCAGCCACACCAAATGAACGTCGGACACCGTCATTTATTTCTACTCAAAAAGGTCATTGTGACATGTTGTGGTTAATGTGCAGGAAATTGTTTATAGAACATGAAGAATGTGACTAACGCACAAAAGCTGTACACATACAGTAGACTCGTCATGCACATTTTACATTTGTTTGGTTTGATATTCACGATGTGGTCACAAGAACAATGATAAACCTCCAGAACCCCGTCCAAACAAAGTCCTGTTACTCAACCTTTCCTGTGAGTGCTCGCTAATGCTAGCTGCTAGTCATCACGCTGGAAGATGAGATGGAGGAAAAGTGACGAAGGCTGGGGGTGTTTCCCACATAAATACTATGGACTACACGCACTAACTCACTCACAGCTATAGTCACAACTAGCCAAACTACAAGCTCAGCTCACAGCTGCTAGGCTACTTTGGTTCTTGGCTTGTGTCAGCGTTCTTGCTCCCAGTGGATCCGACAGGAAGAGGAGGAGCTGGATGATGATGATGATGATGATGATGATGATGATGATGATGATGATTGAGTCATTTTAACCCCTGGACTCCAGAGATCTGCAGGAGGAGAGACAGAGAAAAACATCTTGAAAACAACTGACAGGGTGATGAGCTAACTCATGCTAATACACCTCAGTGCCTGAGCCACAGACAGGCACAGACTGGACGGTGTTACTGGTTTAAAGTCCTGGGTCCGGTTTTCCAAAAGGTTTAATCTGGATAAAACTGATCCGGATTTGGTAATCCTTTTTTTGCTAATCCATTTTACTTTTGAGTCGGTTTTCCAAGCAACATCGTATATAGAAACTTTTCACGATCACCAAATCTGGATAACCAGATAGATAGACATATACTTTATTCAGGTGCCCAGTAGCATACAGTGTGTGCCATACATTCCACACACATAAATAAATACATAAAAGGTTAAAAAGTAGGACCCAATGTACAGTCTAATGGCAGCTGAGATAAAAGACCTTCTGAACCTCTACGTCCTGCTACACGTTCTGCCAGAACCAGCAAACAGGACGTGCAACCAGGGACGCAATAGTTAGACACTATATCTGATTTGAAGTTCAAAAACCAGTGATACCATTGCCATTGATTTATTATCCTGATTTATCATTGCATGCATCATGAAAAAAAAAAAAAATCTAAAAACAAAACAACAGTATTTTTGATTGGGATGAATATACATCAATTAGTGACAGAATTAAATATGTTATTTGTGATCATTGTTGACAGCTGTTTGGGGGATTATTTTATGACTCCAAACTCTTTCTACTTTGCTGTGTAGGTCGTTACTGAAAGGCTGAATACGCTATAATCACTGTAGCCTGACAGATGAACAAATCAAATTAAAACCTTGTGAATAAGTTGGATATCTTGTTGGCTACACTGCATGATCCAAATATAATATTATTTGATCCACTTTAAAAGTTTCATTACATTTTGGGTCTGAAATCCCTGCTGAATCCATTCTTATGGGATCAGTTTAATGATCCCAACCCTAACAAATTCTGAAAAACTCAAACTAATGATTTGATCCGGATCAAAACCAAGACTGGATTGCGTGATCTAATCCGATTACGTAATCTGATCTTTTTTTTGAGAAACCCATTTTCAAGATTTGATCCAATCCATTCTCCAGAATCCGAGCGTATTACTTTTGAAAAAGTGGGTCCTGGTGTGAACACTGAGCTGTAGCAGAGTCTAGTTTCAGGATGACTGCTGTGTGAATGAATGACGCTTTCTGGATTTCAATCATCAACAAGGCGACTCACGAGTAGCTGGTATGCTGCTGTCGCCTGCGAGCGCTCCTCATTTTATCAAAGCGAGCCTCCATTTCCTCCAGGACCTTCGGGGTGTAGCGGACCACCAGTTTAACTGATCCCTGAGCAGCCTTCAGCAGCTCCACAGCCTTCTCATGATGCTCTCCTTCCACGCTCTGCACAATCCCCAGAACACACATCAGGGTCACACAGATGCTTCTAGAAACGACACACTGACTGACTGAATGTATTCTCAGATGTTCACTTGCCACTCCGTTGACGGACAGCAGCTGATCCCCTCTCTTCAGTCCTCCTTGGCGGTCGGCCACTCCTCCTGGAATGACTCTGGAGATGTAGATGGGGGAGTTCTGCTCCTTGCCTCCCATGATGTTGAAGCCCAGTCCTTCCTCTGTCTTGGGCAGCTCCACCACTCTGGGGTGTGCGTGGCCTTCACTGGCTGCAAAGGCAGCGACTGTGGCCTGATGAGGGAAGAAAGCAGCTCATCAGCAGAGTCTCTACTCCAGTCCTTTGTTTCATCTGTTGAGCAGCACCACAGACAAGCCTGTTTAGAGCAGCAAGCGTTTGATATTTGACACGTCCGAGGGTTTAGTTTATCTCATTCATTGAATTTTGACCAAAATGCTTTGATTAAAGAGGAGCCGTGTAGGATGAGGCCAAGAGAAATACCACAAATCACACACATTGATGTCTTTATTGAAATCAATCTCTCAGTTATTTGTGTTTTGGAGAGTATTCGAATGAAGTGCTGCATCCGAAACGCTTTGAAGACACACATTAAAATGTTTACTTTGGAAATGCTAATTTCCAATTTATGTTGAATGCAGCACCAGCCGTACTGTTAAGGCTCAAACATACTCAAGGGTACATCAGCGCAGCAGTGTCCGCCATGCCAATTAAGTGCAGACCTCAGATTTTACGACCGTGCGGACTAGTCCGCGCACCTGGTGTCACACAAAACACTGCTCGGCATTGTATCGAACCGCATTAAATGTCACACCGACCGGCATTTCACCTCCTGGTGAAACAGAGCAGGAGAGATGAGAACTAAGAAAGCACCGACATCTTTAAAACACGTCCCGGGAGTAAAAGGACTACAGAGAAGTGCTAAGGATTGAGGGAAATATAGGATTTTAATGGAAACTACTACGCAGCGGTACATCCGAGTATTAAGCTCTGAGGAGTGAAGACAGTCTGTTTGAGCCTTTATGGCCACATGGGCAAAATTTTATTTAGGGGCAGATTTGGGAAAAAACATATTGTTTTCAGGAAAAATTTTACCCACTAAAATATCCAATGTGTATTGCTTGATAAAGCAGAAAAATCCTAGCTTTCTAGTTACACTAGTTTTTTTTGTAATGAAGGTCCGATTGAAGATTTTCAGCACTTTTCCTCTTCACTTCGTTATCATCAACTGTATCCATGGAAATCCAAGAACAACTTTTTGATGTAAATTTTGTAAAAGGCGATAAAGGACATTAGGTAATACAACACTAACCATTCAGTTGTACCTCAGCTACTGAATAAAATTAAAAAAGTAAGTTGTAGTCTAACTTAGTTACTTTTACAATCAAGTAATCAGTAAAGTGACTAAGTTACTTTTTAAAGGAGTAATCAGTAGTCAGATTACTTAATCAACACTGGTTTGACTTTGGGGCCTATCAACCAGTCCGTGAGGCCACTCTTGGCTCCCAACCCACTGGTTGAGAAGCCCCGCATCAGACGCTGTCCTCCGTGTATTACCTTGGCTGTGGCTTGTGCTCGCACCTCTGGTCCTCCAACAATATCCAGAGTGTCATAAAGCTGCTCATATACCTGAGAACAAGTGAGGAGAAGGAGACGAGTGGTGGACCAGCACAAACATGTAGAAACCCATTTTAAAGCCGTCACTCACCTCTCGAATAGCAGCACAGAACTTACTCTGTAGGACCCTTTGCAAGGCCTGCAGTTTGGGAGGGGGCAGCTCTCCGGTCCTCTGCAGCCGGTCCAGCAGCTCGATCACTCTGCACACATCTGTGGGACAGAGAAGAAGAAGAAGAAGAAGAAGAAGAAGAAGAAGAAGAAGAAGAAGAAGAAGAAGAATCACTAAATTACAAAAAATATACAAAATGACTTCAAAAAAATACAAAATGACTCAAGATGAGAGACAAATACAAAAAAAATGAAAGACATTTACGAAAACACACAATAACATTATACACAAAAATACCATAAAATAAAACATAAAATGACAGCACAAGCACACAAAACGGTAACAAATACACACAAAAAGGACTCCAAAAACACACTAACGACAAGAAAAACATACAAGAAAACAACAAAAATGGACAAAATTTGAGAAAAATAAACAAAACGACCACAAAAATAAAAACAAAATTAAAATAAATAAATAAATTGCAGCCAAAAAAAAAAAAAAAACCCAAGGCATTTGCTGTTTCCTGTGTTATCAATATTTCAACATGAATTTTTTTTTTTTCAACTCAAAATAGTGATATATGATATACTTTTGGCTTTTTCTCCTATACGGGACAGCAAGTGTGAGTGAGTTCTGTAGTGTTGCTTATTGTTTAGGGGAAGGTCTGGATTAGGACGCACTCAGTGATCTACCTAACTTTGCTTTTCATGCTGTTCTGAGAAGTAGAGAAAGAAAAATAAAATATAAATATATTGTAATTTGGGATGGTGGGAGCTGGATACTCACACAGACACCGTGTGATAAAAGTTAACATCTCTGTTGCAAGGCCACGCGCGTCTGAAGCTCGTGCTGTGAAACGTCATTAGAAACAACCACGTGAGAGTTGCGTCCTCGCACATGCGCGTGCTCAACAGGCCGTTCGGTGTTGGATTATCTGACAATTAACCGGAAGTCACCGTTTGTCCTCTAGCCCCGCCCCGCAGACAGGACAAGGTGACGGACCGAATCCTGACGTCCGTGTCGAACAGGACCATTGGACCACTGGACTCAGTGATGTAAACACACTGGAGCCTCACAATGTCCTACCACTGGCACACGATCACGCACGCACGCACGCACGCACGCAGCGCCCCGTGCTCAGGCCTGTCCTCCGACAGATCCTGCTCTGCATGCGGGGACACACGCACCTCTCTCCAGGCACAGCGGCTCCGTCATCCCGGCCATGTCGGCGTTCTTTGCTGGGTGGTAGAATGAGGGCATCATGGTGAACGTGTGCGCGCAGCGGCATCCACTACAGACCCGCCTCACAGCAGAGCTCCGTCCATGTCCCTCCGTGGGCGGAGTAGGAGCACGCGCACGCTCAGCATCCTCCGTGCGCGCTCCATCCCCTGCAGAGGATGGAGGGAGGGATGCTCATGGAATATTGTTGGTGCTTTCACTACAGACATGTTTATTAGAATTAGAAAATGGAAAAGCTTAGAAACATGTTGTTCCAGCATGACAACTATGGCTTTAGGGAATGTCTGAATAATAAATAACGGTGAGTGGAATTTAAAGTAAAACTACAACTTTAATGTCATTACTTCAATAGTACGTAAATACAGTCTTCTTTGTGAAATGTAGCTAATTATTGTCAGAAGTGTGATAAAATGGCCTCTACAGCATAAAACAATCTTGTTTCAATAAATTACAAGAAAATATAGTATTTTATTACGCAATAGTACTGTTAGTTTGTGGTGAATTTTTCAAAATAGCCTAAGAAGGAACTAAAAACATTTCCCGATTATTTTCTAAATTAATTGTTAAATCTTTCTGAGTACCCCCTGAAGTGAGCTTCTGTACCACTTTGGGAACCACTGTAGTGCTAGTAGACTTTATGCAAATGAAGGAGGGATTATCACCAAATCCAGGACCCTGATTGGTTGTAAAACTTTCAAAAGCCAATGGCAAGTCTTACATTGCGTTCCCCGCCCCCTTATTAATATTATTGTTAAACAATGCTGACTAGCGACACATTTTGCTTCCCTGGTGCCGCTTTTTGCGTCACTAGTAGCACTATTTGCTTCATTATTAAGGTCTACTTGCGCATTTGTAATCCAAAATGGAGTACAGCACACTATCACTCACCTGTCTTACTTCAGCTGCTGAAGAACAGCCAATCAGAGGCACGTTTACTGGTAATACACAGTAATTGATACGTTTGTGCGCGGTATGATTGGTCACGTGACCATAATTATTGAGTCATGTTTTCTTGAAATTATGTTCTGTGTGGAGCATTCGTGAAAGGAATGACATGGTATAGTGTTTTATGAGAAATTGTATTAGTTTAAAACGTAAAATACTTTATCAAAATGTATTTTCCCTCTACGTAATGTCAGTGGGAGGGGCCTGGGCTATAGTAGAGCTGTCTATGCCTGGTTACAGTGTGGGCAACAGTAAGAGCTCATTCTCTTTTGGACTTTTTCTTCCTTTATGTAGTTTGGATTTTCACAGTTGCCACCGTTTGCACATCTGGAATAAATAAACTGTGAAAAAAACTGAACTTTTGGATTTTGCCACATTTTATTTGTGATCACACAACCGTCTATTACAACAGATTCTTAACTCGTGCATTTGGGAACAAAAATGGGTCACAAGCCCATTTTCAGTGAGTCAGACAAAAAGAAGCAAAAACCTAAACTTTCTCCTCAGCTCATAAATTAGATTAAAACTTAGTAAAATCAGTTTAAGTGTTTTAGTAATGTGACTATTCCATATTTTCTGCTACGATATTCTTTATTACCTAAGCTAATAACTGCTCAATATGTTTATTTATTTGAAGTTTTTCCTGACATTAGTATATTCTGTATAAGTGTCGTGTGTTTTTTAGCATGCACAGGTCGGCACATCACTGTTGTATTTGCATTTTCCCCCACCCCATTAATGAACATTAATTTAATAGGCAAATTGTACTGAAGTTGATAGTTTCTTATTTCACGTTTATTTAAAGAATCCTTTACTCATTAGAGAATATTTACTTGATTTAATCAAAATGTATAGTTTGCATTTTTCCTTTACTGTACCAAAAATGTAAATCCAACCCTCCCCGCGACCAAATGTGGAAAAGGAAAAGTCTTCAAAGGTCACAAATTTCAACATTTATTATAATTTGACAAACTTAAAAAAAACAGCACAAAGGACCAAATGTGTTAACGTTTAGTTACCTGCCACCTAAAGATTTCAGCTCCAGTTGTGGTCGTTTATGAACAGAGTCACAACTCAAACAAAAAAATGATAACCTGGTTCTAACGCCTAAAACAAGATGCATCAATGAGGCGTGGCTTGGAGGGCCAAAGTAGAGAAACTTCAGACTTCAGCGTCAGGGTTGCTGGTTCAACTACTGAAGGCCTCAGGAGATCATCAAAGACCAAGACACACGAGCAACTTCACTGAGACGGAATCATCTTAATACTCATCGCCCGGCAGCTCCACCTTAAAGCCGTTTTCTCCAGAGCCATAGCCGTCAGCGGAGGGGACGGACTGCTGGTCCATCATCCCGTCCTGGCTGTAGTCGTCCCCCAGAGGCATAGCCGCTCCATCCTCATCGTTACCCAGATCTTCTGGAGGGCCCGTGTCCTCTCGCAGCGGGTTGTGGCGATCCTCCCTCCGTTCGCCCCGGTCCCTCTCCCCACGCTCCCTCTTGTGTTCTCGGTCTCTGTCCCTGTCCCCCCTACGTCTGTCTCTGTCCCTGTGACTCCGCCTCCTGTCCCTGTCTTTCTCTCTGTCCTTGTCTCTCCTTTCGTCTCCCCCTTCCCCTCCTTCTCCTTCGTGTTCCTCCTGTACCCGTTCCCCACCCTCCATGGCTCCGTCTCCCTGGACGCCCTCCTCCCCGTCTACCCCTTTGGCCCTCTCCCTGTCCCTCTTACGATCACGACTCCTACTTCTTCTCTTCCGGTCCCGACTCCTCTCCCTGCTCCTGCTGTCTCCACCTGCTGCTGCTCCACGCTCCCTGTCTCTCTCACGCCGCCGGCTGCTCCCGCCGCCGCCACCACCACCACCTGCCTCCTCCACCCCCACGGCCGGCCTCTCCCTTTCCCTCTCTCGTTCTCGTGAGCGGGTACGTCGCTTGCGCTCTCGGGATCGGGACCTGCGGCGTTCTCGGTCCTTGTCCCGGTCGCGTTCTCTGCTGCGCTCTCTTCGTTCTCCACGGTCACTGCGAGCAGCAAAAAGAGAGAAAACGTCTACGTACAGCAAAGTCGAGGTAGACTGAAGCAAGCAGCTGTATCACGACCCTTACCCGCCCAGGGATCGGTCATCATAGCGTGACGCATCATCTCGACCCGAGTGCTTGATGTTGACGTCAGCCCCTCCTCTTCTGGTGCCACCTAATCCTCCTCCTATAAACACAGCATCACCAGTTAGAAGCACTGGAGTACACGCATTAAGGTGTTCTAAATGTGCAGAGATGTTTTATCTGTTAAATACAGATGAAAAATCAGACATGGAACAGTTACACCAACATTCCTCCAAGACACAAATGTCTTCTCTGTAAAACAGGTGGCCGAGGGTCAATAACTAACATATCCTGATTAAAATGGCAGCTCCCCATAATTTATGCCCCAAGGATTAAGATTGCTCTAAAAAGTCAACGCCATCTATTTATTTGTCTTTTTCCGGCTCTGTTCGGTTTTATGAGAACCAACATGCTTTTCCTTATTTTTCCATGCACCATCATATATATTGTGTCTTGCTGTCAAGGAAAGTTCTTTAACGTGTTTTCTCATTTTATTTAATAAAGAGAAAAATTAAGTTCAAAAGAAAAAAATGTGCACACATTTTGATTATTGGTAATACATTAAACACATTTTTTTGTTATACATTTCCACTATATGTATCCTTTAAGAACAGACCGCAAAACGAATAACAGTAGGTGACTATTAACTGGATTTTGCATGTTTAATATGATTTCAGGAAGTTTAACAGCCAGTAAAAGGGTAAACTGACGTCATCAGAGGCCCTATATATGACAGCAGCATTTTGTGTGTGTGTGTTAGTACCGAGCCTGCGTGGATGCCATCCTTTGACTGTGCGGCCTCGTTCGACGTCAACCAGCACCCTCCTGCCATCGATCTTCTTGCCGTCAGCGTGTTTGTAAGCAGCTGAAGAGGAATGAGGAACAGGAGGAGATTAGGAGAAGATGACACTGCATCCATGTGACCAAGGAAACAAACCGTGCGTTATTATACTGACCAGGAGCAGGCGAGGCTCGAGGTGGCTGCTCTCTGGGATAATAGGAGGAGATTTCTTCGACTCGATGTCTTATTCATACTCTACATTTGTATTACCTTGTTTACAGAGCCTGGGTTCTCTAATACACAACTGTTCAAAGAGCACTGGTCCTGAGGGGCCTTAGTCCTGCATGTTTATTATTTATTTTACCAACAGGTGTGAGGTTTTCTTTAAAGTCATGTAGGGCTACGACCGCCCTGAGGGTTAGCCAGACATTTATGCATTAATATGTAGGAAAAAGAAAAGTTTTTCTGCATCAACTCAAGTTGATCATTAATCAATACAGAGAAGTAAAGATGTTTTACCACCAGGGGGAGACAAACTCACTCTGTGTCACCATGTAAGGGCTTTTAAATGCAACGCTGCAGTTATTTAATAAATGTGAAGAACAAACATTAATTTATGTGCTCATCATAAAGACATCACAGAAACATCAATAGAAGATGAAAAAAGAAAAGTTGTTAAAGTCAAACATCCAAAACTGCCTCTTTATTTATGTCCAAGTGCATCACTAACTTTTGTTTGTGAAAATATTTCAGAATGTGCAGTTTGCATATTCTGCAGTGTTTCAATGTGCACTTACATCATTGGTTAATAATTCTTATGTATTACTGGGAGCTGCTTAAGTTTTTTCTCCCAACATTCACACTTAAACCAGCATAATTTGATTACTTGTAGTTTAGTTTAATCCTAAAAGTGCCATTTTTTAATTCCTATGCTTAATTAAATCTTGTAATTGTCCATCAAAGCTCATGCTGGTTTAGTTTTCAGAGTCTCACTCTAAAATTTCAAGATTTAAATGAATCTTTTGTTGTGAAATGGCAGCATTGGAAGGCCTCTTTTTTTCATTTTAAATGTAAAAAGCATCATGATACCAGTCAGTTTTTTCTATGGAATTCTGCAGCACATTGGAGACACTTTTCAGACAGCACTCCACACTCCACCCCATCATACCACACAACCGTCTTCCAGTTTGACGAAGCGCTGAGTCCACACGGCTGAACGGGACAATTCTCTCAAACCACTCTATGCAGGTGGTCTTACCATCACCTCTTTACGTCTCTCCATCTCCTCTACTGGGAGCCTTACCATTGCCCCTCCACTGCTTGTTTCCACTAAACTGAACAAGCACCCATCCAATGACAGGGCCTTACCAAACCCCCACCAACTCTACCAATCAGACCAACTGATGGGAACAAAGACAGAAACAACACAAAAAGTATACAAAAATAAAACCTTAGCTTCCTGCGTGTGTTTTGTTACTGTGAACCTAACACTGACATGTCTGGGATAAAAGTAGCCTGAAATGTTGCACTAACTCAGTCAGCATCTTATGAACTGGCATGTGTTTTGCAATTGCAAGAGCTAATGCTAATCAGTGTAGCTATACTGAGCACCTACCTCATAATGTCATGTATGAAAAGCCCACAAAGTAATTTACCAAGAGTTTCCCTCATCTGTTGTTTTGAATAAAGCCAACTCAGAGTCAGGGATCAGGTACATCATCTTATTTAGGTCTGAGCAATCACAATCCTGCCCACATGAACGCTGACCCTATGCACTCAAACTGATCAATGTACAGCTCTTAGTTCCTGAACAACAGCAACTTCAGTCGCTCTATAAAAGGAACAAAAATAAATAAAAATACAAACGTTTGTAGCTTGGTTGGACCAAAATACCTCAGCTTGGTTTTACCTATAAAATCTGTATATATAATAAACCCACTCAGTTTGCATCTGAAATCCATAATACTATTATCCAAATCAAAACTAAAAACCATGGATACGCATTATGACTTCATTTTCTGTGAACTTCAGAAATGGACGAAAAAACCCCCCATTACAAAACAGAAAATCAACCAGATTATTTGTTCGAATTCTCTCGCCAAGTGTAACAGTGCCAGTAATTATATTATCCTGTGACTGAAAATGAATGCAGAGCTTCCTCTGGAATGTGTTTCACACGACTGTGAGGGATTGAGTGCAAAACATGAGGGTGATTCTCAGTGTAAACATCCCTATTTTGTATATCATCTGAAGCAAATAAAATTAACAGTTGATTTATTAACCCTATTAGCATGCTTGGTATAATTTCAGGAAGTTTAGTAACCAGAAAAGTCATCTGAACTATGAAACAGAAACCAAATGGAAAAATGTAAAGTGGGTGAACCCAAAAATGGAATTTGGGAAATTATGAAATGGAAAATCAGAGGCCCTACGTATGCAGCGATAGCTGACCTGCTCGAGGGCAAATAGCTCACAAACTCCATGCTGATTCTGATCAAATATGAAAACAGACATATTGCCCATTCCAGCATCTTAAAAGACAACTGCATACTCATCACTCACTGCAACATCACACCTGTAGCTCGCTCTGCTAACACGCCTCAGTAACCCTACACACACACAGGCCCTTGGTGCTGAGATTGGCTTTAGTGCAAAGAACAGACTCATTGGGTAATGTTTTAGTGGGCTAGTGATCAGGGGTGCGTTCAATGGGCAAACCCTAAAAAACAAAGCTTCGGTAAGTGCACCTGTGCTAAAAGACGTGCACGGTTTTCAAAGAGCTGCTTTACCCAATGAACGTAGCCCTGGTTCCTACATAGGAGATGGATGGTGGAAAGAAATCTTACCCATCATACAAACCCATTATACCAACCATATACTGAGCTGTGGTAGTAGGGTGTAGATGTATCATAACCATCATCATCTGCCAGCCAGCTCTGGCCAATAGCCATCACAGATTGGCGGCTGCAGTGGCAATGAGAACAACACACAGTTAATACACTGTTTAGCCCCACATCCCCCGCAGTTCACCCCCTGCTGTGACTATACAGCCGTGATCCAACAACACTGGTCATGACGAGCTGATTGGGACATTGGCGTAATTGTGTTGGACACAAATTGTGGCACTGCCACCACTTCAAAAACACGTTAACGTGTGTGGTGACAGTGAACGGTTCTCAACATGACCAGTGTTGCGGGCCACGAATAACAGGGTTGTACTACATGAGTAACAATCATTGAAGTGGGTTTTATTACACGTTTGGTTGGGGAAAAAAAAACCTCTCAGTACTATGTGACTCTGACCGTGTGCTTACCATTCCAGTATGACCAGGAGAGCTGCTCTTCCACAGAGCTACAACACCTAACAGTTCAAAGACAATGTGTCTTTTAACAGACAAAATGTTCCAGGTCAAAGGTCAAACAATTCCTCTACTCTCCCACTTTCCCAATCATGCCTCAAATGATTGAAGCAATCCCAAAGCAGACAGTCAACTGACGACACTCATTCAAGACAACCAGACATCACTCAAGCACGAGGCTCAGGTTTCCACATGCAAACATACAGCACACCATCAAAAGAGTAGGATTCCCTCATCGCCCCAGTGTCACACCTAACAAACCTCTACTAAACTCAACAAAGTCTATTTGTTTCAGGCCTTTTCCCTAAAAAAGGTTTGTGCTCAGGCTTTTAAAATGGTACTCACAGTGCATGTCTCGTTCGTGCTCATACTCAATGAATGCATATCCTCGGGGCTTCCCGGTCTTCTTGTTGTAGACAATGTAAATCTGTAACAGAAAGATTACCGAGAAGCTTGTCAGACCCAGGGCATCAAATGGTTAAAATCCAGTCCTCGGAGACCAAAGTTTGCTTGTGTGAACATCTGGAAACATGGAATTGCTTGATATCAACTAGTGATGCACCGATAAGTTTTCACTACTGATGCGATACCGATGCGGCAGGCTTGAGAATTTGTCTGATACTGATATTGAACCGATGCGATATCAGCACAGCACGAATCATAGATACTTTTTACTTATTTTGTAGTGTGGAATGTTAGAAAAGGTTTGATCAAATGATATTACTCAAACAGAGAACATTAGTCAGAAACAGTCGGTATGAGAAAAACTGACCCATTTATTATTAACCAATTGGTTACATACATTTTAACCTTCAACATAATATCTACAGTATTCTACAATTTAATAAATATAATATAATATATATCAGAGATTTTAGATGCAGTCCGATAAAAATATTCAATCTTCGTTTTCTGGCTGATATCAATATCAGATCGGGACACCCCTAATATCAACACACACACACACACACACACACACACACACACACACACACACACACCACATCAGAAGTTACTGTTTCTTGAGTCAATGTAACTTAATGTAGCATGACATGAAACAAACAGGCCATCTAAGCCTTTTTTAGGGACGCCCATGTTCCATGATCACAGAAAACAAACAGCAACTACAGAAATCATGTTCTGTAACGTAAAAAGGGGTCTGAACTTTTTTCCTCCTCTCTTTATTTAAAATCAGGCCCCAATATAATGCAGATACTTTACATGCATGTTTTGGACCACCCCAGAATACAGGTGACTGAAAGTCTAGTAAGAAGTGGAGCAAACTGAACAATATGTTTTGACAAAATCTTACGTTATCATACGGCTGATTAAACCAGCTTCCATAAATTATAAGCATATAAAAAAATAAGAACAGTAGTTGTCTCTAATCATAGTTAGCATGTTTGGTACGATTTCAGGAAGTTTAATAACCTTTTAAGTCATCTAAACAGGGAAAGATGATAAAACGCAAAAAAACCCTGAAAAGTGTAACGTGATGCTGAAATGTGTAAACCCTGACATTGGGAGAATTTGAAACATGAAATCAGAGGACAGAGTTCAGAATTTATCTTAGTGTTATTTGTTAAAACAAAAGGAAGGCTGTGGAACTTACCCGTCTGATGGGACCGTACACCTCAAACTCTCGACGAAGCTTGGACTCTGTTGTATCGTAGTTCTGAATCAGAGATAGAAGACAACACAACTCAATAAAAAGAGATAATTATTCACCCTTAAACCTTGAAAACATAAGAGTTCAGCATACTCACCACACGTGCAACAAACAAAGTCTTGAAGGCATCGCCCTGAGCATTTGGATCATTGTGGGGGTCCCCTGGAATCAGCAACGTACAAAATGAGGATTACTTCGAACAACACAAATCATCCCAACATGGTGATATGTTGGCAACTTACAGATCTTGAGTTCTGTCTCCATCACGGTTTGCCTCCTTTCGATCTTTTCACGCCTCTACAAAAACAAAATAGAAAAGGTCAACTACTTTCAACACATAAATCGAACCCTTGATTAACAGCACTGGGACTTGTATCTGTGCTGCCTGTGGGAAGTAATTTTAACTTAAAGTATTTGAAAACCACAACGCAACACTGGAGAACACTGTAAATACACTTCTCAGTGTTTACTTATTTGCTTTCCAGCAGAGCTTCATTGTCCAGGTCACAGGGTCAGTGGACGGTTACGCTCAAGGACACTGGAAAAACAGGAATGAGGCGACGAGGAACCAAACATTCCCAAGCCATACGCTGGAATGTCTGTGTATTGACATTTTAAGGTTTGTTAATATGTTGTGATACACACCATGTTGCCTCTTCCTATCATCCCGGAGAGAATTTTCTCAATGTGTTGGATCGTTCCCCCAATAAACATAATGAGAGCTGTGTTCAGGATGCATTAGAGCGCAGCAGTATTACTGCTACACATCATCACAATATATGCAACTCAATTTACAATATTTTAATTTTTTTAGATCAGAGTTCTGCAAACAAAATTAATTATTGTCTTTTGGTTTGAGTTTCAACTTTTTTTTTTTTAGTTAAAAGTACCGTGTGCCGTCTGAACAAAATGCTGACAAAGATAAATCGGTTTGCAAACATTAGACCATGTGACGCACCACAAAAAACCCAGGAACAAGTCGGCCTCACACGACCCGAAAAAGCACAAAAACCAAGCGAAACACAAATAAACCAAATGAAACGGTACATTTTGTGTT
Organism: Gouania willdenowi; assembly: GCF_900634775.1. Taxonomy (NCBI): domain Eukaryota; kingdom Metazoa; phylum Chordata; class Actinopteri; order Blenniiformes; family Gobiesocidae; genus Gouania; species Gouania willdenowi. The sequence continues at coordinate 23,619,632 of NC_041051.1, forward strand.
TGAAAACAGCTTGATTTAGTGCAGAGCAGCTTCTCTGTTTCAGAGGAGGGAAATCCACAGCTATCTAACATACTGCCTGTTCACACACTTTGGTTGGACCAATAAACTATAACTTGAAGTAAAACACGAGGCTACTTAAAGGGAACATATTACGCTATTTTTCACCCATCTTAATTTGTTCTATGAACCCCAAAAGCATAATATTTTGGGTTTATTTTTCCAAACTCATCTGTTTTCCAGAGTTTTAGCTTCTGAAAACTCACTTTCTGAGCAGTTCTGAAATTGGGCTGTTTTGGGGCCTAGTTATAAATATTCATGAGTGGGCGTGTCTATAAACGCTGACTTCATGCCTCGCTCTTACGAGGGGATCAGTTATCTCCAAAGCGATTAAATTGTGCTATCCACACTGTTAAAGTTTTCAGCCAAACACTGCACATTACAGTAAAACACATGGCTATTTAAGTTGCTATTGTGAGTCCGTCTCAGCGCTTCACGATCCGTGTTCATCTCAGCAGCAGCATCTATTCAAACTCTCACCTAAGTGTTAAGCTGCTAAGTCACTTTCTTCTCCTCCATTGCTCTTCTAACTACAGTAATAGTGCATTTAAGGTGATAATCATTTGTTTTATCCGACCGCTACGTCACTTTGTGTCACAAACACGTCAGATCAGCGATACAAGACGTTAGAGCAGGTCCATGGTTCGAGTTACCAGCGGAGGGGGGTGTATTTTCTTTCCCGATTTAGCTTGTGATGTCAAACTTAGAAAATCTGAAACGGAACAATTTTGTCTGGGTTGTAAAACTTACACAGACCACAAAGAAACAACAGGATGGTTTTATTTGACATTTTGTGTGCCAGTGGACATATGTGATCAAAAAAACTGCAAAAGTAGATTTTTCACCATATGTCCCCTTTAAGCATCTATTCTGATGTAGATTTGGTTAAACACTGCTTCAAGAAGTGTGTTTTTATCGTGGCAGCAGAGTAATCACTATAATCAGATGTTTGAAATACTTACTGGCGTATTCTTTCTCCCCTCACTTATTTTCTTGACCATTAAAAAGGATCCTCCACTGTTTTTACAAATTTGGTATAAAATCTCAGCATTATTACGCACCATGTTCATTTTATTGCCTTTAAAAAATGAGACTACTTTGCAGTTTTAGAGCCTTTGTTAAAACCATGTTGTAAATAACTCAAATTCCTCCTGGGCGACTTGTACATGGTTTTCTCGTAGCGCCTCACATATTGAAATCAGATATATTATATTAAAACAGATTATCCCACTCTGTGCTCAGCGCAGCAACAATAGGTGAATAATTGGAGCACGACTTAGAATCTCAAATCTCTACCTGTGGCCTTGATAATAAAGATGTCTTTGACTTTAAACCTCACCTTTCTCTCCAGACGCTCATCACGAGTCTCGGCCCTCGTTGGCGGGGGGGCATCTCTGGGGTCCTGGAGACACAAAGATCAAGACAAGTGAGACCCCGTGGTGCTTAAATAGGAAAAGTCAAATAAAGACAATCTTTGATGCTGACCTCGAAGTGTCGGATGAACGGAGCGATGCCACAATACGGCTGGTTGTGGTGTTTCTCATGGGGAAGCTTCTCGAGCTGAGGGAGGAAAGGGATAGGGTCCCTTGGCGCGAACAGGGCCAATAGGTTGGGCGGTAGAAACTGCGTCATCTTTCACCTGCACATCAACAAGAGTCATGGGTAAATGTCCAATGTCTTTATAAAACTCAAATGTGGAGCTAATAACACATTTATTAAAGCTTATAATAAAAACCAAAGTATCAACCAGCAGTTTAAGATAAAGGTAAAGACAATCCACATCCACATTGATCTGGTACAAAAATGCCTTGAAATGTTCTGCTCCATGTTCATTTAAGGCTTTAAAGAGGCACTTTTCAATGAGAGTGTTCAAAGCAATGTTACATCAGCTTTTCATAAAATCATCAGTATATTGTTCTTTAAGCTAATTTAACTTCTTTGGTTTACTTGGTTGCTTTTACATTTTTTAAATCGCTCATAAACATGTATCATGTGACTGTATTTTTCTGTAAGAATTTGTGACTGTTTTGTTTAATTATTTTAAGAACATTTTAGTATTGTCTGTCAAAATAATACATAAAAAATTGAATTGAAAGTCATTTAGTGGGAATTTTAATTCACAAGTTTGAATCAAAAAGTGCAATTTGAGAAGAAACACAAAGTACAGGTTTACTTTCATTTGAATATGTTACATCAGCTCCAATACACTTTATATCTTATTTTTTCTATCTTTTCTACCTTGTACATATATATCTTTATTACTTTTTACATAATTACAATTATTGTTATTTTACTATTCTTTTCTTTGTTATGTTTTGTGGGATCCAGTAAGAATTTAATTGTACAGGGAAACATGTTTTCTTACTGCGCACGTGATAATAAACACTTTGAAACTTGAATTTTGATAAATAGAGTACACTCGTATTAATTATTTCGATCAAAAAGTACACAAACATAAAAGCAAAACATTCAAAGGATATCAATTGTTCAGCTTTTTTTATTTACTTGGGCCCATGTCATAACCTGAAAAACAGGTCCGCGCCCCAAATGCTGAGAATGATCCGGTCAGAGAATGAAACTGTTTGTTTCTAAAGAATGCATCTCAAAAAACAGCTTAAACCTCCACAAACAGCACAGAATGAGAGTGTGTGATAACGTAAATACTACTATAGCTGCGATTATAGTGGCACAACACAAAGGGAAACGTGTTAAGCTTCACTGCGGCCTTCTATGCATTAGCCGCCCAGCTAACCGTGCTAATAAGGTTGAGCTAACATGAGTCTTACCGCCTCCAGAGCGCAGCCACTGCTCTAGCATGTACCAGAAAAAGTACCGAGCGACGAGTCCGTGTCTCCAAGAAAACGTATCAGTCCTTCTCCGGATCGACAAGACCAATAAAACACCAACAGTCTTCTGAACTCACAGCGTGTATGACGCTCAAAAACTCCACACGCTAACTACTCCGTCCAGCCTGTTACAGAAGATGGCGGACTGTCGCAAAGTGGCGACAATTGGCGTAAAAAAAAAAAAAAAAAAAAAAACTTCCCGGTGCATCACCGGAAGACAGAGCCACATTTCCGTGTGCTGTCTCCCTTTCAAAGTAAATGTAAAAAAAAAAAAAAACAGAAATTGACATCAGAAATACCAAAAAACGACCACAAACCGTTTCTTATTTTCTGTATTGATGCTCATATTGGCCATTATTCTAAATGTTGGCATGAATGTTGATAATGTGACCCAGAAATCACAATCACAATTTTGTGGCCCCCGCTGTAATAAAAGTTTCATATCTCTACATTTGTCTCTGTTTAATGATTTCAAAGGCACAAGAGCCTGTCAGTCACGGAACTCAATAAAAAAAAAAACCCTGTTAACAGCAATAATTCTGAAGCTCTGCATTATGAGGAGTGGAAACAGTCTGGATATTGAGTGTCATTATTTCTACTAATCTTCTGATACAAGTAAATTACAGAAAGGCATCAGCAGCTTTGAAGTTTTATCTTGGAAATTTCACAGATTTTTGGCTAAAAATCCTCAATGGTTTCTATACATCTTGATCAGTTGTTCAAACATATTGTTTTATCCCACTGCTGTAAGAAGAAACAACTTGCCAAATTAAGAAAAATATTGGAACTAAAAATAAAATTTCCATAAGAACAGACCGAGTGTATTTCTCTTTAAACGTATAATCCCACTGCCCACCTCCAAATTAAATTTTGAAACTGATTTTATTAATAAATATATTTAAATGACATATATAGTTTTACCATTTTTAATCTATTTATATGGATTGTGGTCCGGATTTACCTGCTTTATCTCTGGGGCTGCCTGCCTGGTTGGTCCTGGATGATGCTATGGCTCTAAAATTGACTCATACATCTCTTATGGACTCAGACTTGCTTTTTGTGGCATAACTCTGCTGATGATTAACCAACCCTGAATGCTTACAAACGTCTGCGAGGTTGATGCAACAACATCAGCCACTGATATGTAATAATAGTCTTTAGCAGGAGGCAAGAGCCACTGATGGTTCATCCATGAATCCATTTTCTGACCCACGGGGGTCTGCTGGTGCTCATCTCCAGCTCTCATTGGGCGTTAGGCATACTTTGTAAGAAAATACCTACAAAATAAAAACACAGAAGTGTTTAACTTAGGGTAAGGGCAGTGGTTCCCAAACTTTTTCTGCTACGCCTCTCTTTGAAGAATGAAAAACTCTCAACGCCCCTTGAGACAAAATAAAAAAATAAAGACGGATTTTAAAAAAAAAAAAAAGTGTTGCTTTGTTTTTTTTTTTTTTTTTAAGAAAAAAATAAAGAATTTGATTACTCTTATCAAATGTCATAAAAATAAACATTTATAATCACATATTTTAGAACAGTAATAAAGCTCTTTATTAATAAAATGCAAAGAAAAAAAACATTTTCTATTTTTCATGCTCAAGGCTCAGCAAGGCCATTCTAGCGACCACTCATCCACCCCATCCCCACAGTTTGGGAACCACTATAGGTTAGGGTATTTTGTTTAAGTCTATATATCTGTCGTCTCTGTCCTCAGGCTGAAACTCAAGGAATCCAAACTGTTGAAATCTTTCAGTGATTTAGTCAGCGAGGCTCGATAAACACTAAGTAACAGCAATGACGATGACATCTAAACTGCACCAACTGCCCCCTGTAAGTAATCAATCGATTCTGAAAACTGATTTACAAGCAACATTTATATTTTCAAGTCAGATATTTTGTTTTTCTTGGTTTTTTTAAAAAGAGATGAATTAACACTCGACCTCAGCAACACATGCACACAATAAACAGACAGTAAAATACATGAACCTAAAAGGTCAATAGATTGTGAACCGTTTTCATACTGCATTGCTACTGCTCGCACACCCAATGTACAATGGAGATTAAATGTGCTAGTGTTACATCATTTGGGTAAATACGACAAAGAGCCCTGTAATTGAAAGCCTTGTCCCACATTTTCATCGTGTGACATATTTTAAGGCTCCAAAAACAGAATATAAACAAGATGGGAAGAATAAAACAGAACAAACCAATCAATAAATGAGCCCAGTGATGATTAGAGAGTCGTGTAAATTCATAAAAATGTAGAGATGTGTAAAAAGTCTTCAGTACAGTCCTCCTGGTTCGCGCTCATCCCTCTCCTCCTCGTCCATTTTACGGCCGTGTTTCCGGAAGTACTTGTAGCGCTGGACGTACAGCTTCACCAGGTTGCTGACTTTGACTGGGTTGATTTCACCCGTGCGGCTGTGGCAGATCTGAAACGACGAGTCAGCGTCAGTGAGGCACACACCGGCACAGACGTGCACACTAACGTGCCCAGTGACGCACCTTATGCACAGCTTTCCTCAGGATGTCTTTATAGTCGTCCTTGTTGATGTCTTTGCGCTGATAGTAGGGTTTGATGGCGAGCTTCACCTCCTCCACTGCCCTCTCCTGTGTGTGCAGCTTCTTCAGATACTGGGAAAACACAGAAGTCAAGTTCAACATCACACTGCTGATGAACCTTTAAACAATTAGGATAAATATGGAGCTCACAACAATACACACACACACACTAGACCCCATCATTTTCAGAAGATAAAAAAACAGGGTTCCTACAACTTCAATTAAATTAAAGACTTTTTATTGCCATTTGAAATTCAATTTAAGACCAACTTCACAGTAAACACAAATGGGGTAAAAAACCGGCACAATAAATACGTAGGGTTAGGGTACATTTTTTCCAGTGTCTCGTGCAGATGTGCATCTGACGGCCCCCCAAAGTAAACACAAAAAAATACTACAAATACAGCCAGAAATATATATATATATATATATATATATATATATATATATAGATAAAAAAATTAAAAGCCATGAAAAAATGTTTTGTTGGATAGGCAATTTTTGTGAAATTTACATTTCCCCATGTTGTTGAGAATCATGTTTTGTAATTGGTTCCGCTGTCGTGATTGCGCAATGTTACTGTAATTGATAATTTTTTTTTAAAAACAATTGTTACCATTTATTTTGAAATGTCAGACTAATTACGATCATAAAATCATACTTAAGTGTTAAAATGTAAAACTTTTAACATACTGATTAACACATTTTCTTGACAATTAAGGCCTTATTTTTAGATTCATGAATTTAATGCTTTTTAAGACTTTTTGAGGATCCGTGGGAACCGTGAAGAATGAAGTCACTAGTAAAAAATCAGAAGAGTATGTAAAAAACTTCATTTTTTTGGGACTTTACAACAAAATATCTGAATCCGACTAAAATGTAATGTCTGGTGGAGTGAGGCGATATCACTGGGAATACTGGGAACAAACTAGAACAGAAAAGAAGTCAAAACAATCACTGGTCTGCCTTCCCTGCAAGAAGTGGATACCATCCAAATAAGGAACTTGGTTCTGATTGGATCTCCTCCCATGTGATTATAGTTTAGTTATTAGTTGATTAAAACAACTAATAACAGATTTATTTTTTTTCTTTATTTATTTTATATTAAGTGTTTTTAATATCCATCTCAAACTGGGTTAGTGTTGGATGTGGTCAGATTGAATAAAAACCAAGAACTTGTTTTGCATGTTTGAGTATTTTTTTGTATTTCTGTTGCATGTTTTTGGATCCTTTTTTGGGTTTAATTTTGTTGTGTGGTTTTTTGTCGTCGATTTTTACATTTTTGGAGTCATTTTGTATATTTTGCTCTCAATTTGAGGGTTTCTATTTTTTGTTTGCGTGTTTTGGAGTCGTTTTGTGTATTTGTGTTGATGTGTCTTGTGTTTTTGGAGCCGTTTTGTATATTTTTCTGTGTATTTTTGTGTATTTCTTTAATATTTTTGGAGTTATTTTGAATATTTTGCTCCCAAATTCAGTGTTTCTATTGTTCTTTTTGGTGCATTTTGAAATAATTCTGTGTATTTGTGTTGATGTTTTTGTGTTTACTTTGGGTGCTACACAGAATCAGACTGAGTGCTGCCTGTTGCCCGTGTCCACTTCATAATAAATGCTCTGGTTAAACAATCATGCAGCACTATTCATTCATAAACTCTACCTTGTCAGGGTCTTTGTTCTCTCCATCCCATCTAAAGTCACCTGAGCCTCCAGCCACTCCTGACAGTCCCAAAGGCATGATGGGAGGTGGCGTCTGTGCACATCCACCACCTAAGGCGGGGTGCAGGTGAGAAGGTGTGACTTTGGTGCAGCCGACTAAAGGTAGGGAGCTGTGCAGGATGAACTGTGCTGGGCTCAGACCAGTAGGCGGAGGCAGACTGGGAGGAGGAGGGATTTGCACAGATGAAGAAGAGGCGGTGGTAGAGGGAGGTGCATGCTGCTGAGACTGGCTCTGATTGGTCTGTGAGAGGATCTGTGGGAGAGAAATGAGATTGTGTGAAAGTCAGGTTTAAATAATCATCATTTTTGGAGTTTGAGAGAAAACATAAATTCTTCTGAGACAAAATAAATGTGAAACCTGCAAGGATTCATCCGACCCAAGTGATGTATATTTTCTAACATTTAACAAGTGGTACAGTCCCACTGGGAAAAGTCATGTACTGTAAGTATATGAACATATTCAGGTAATTTCATAATTTTCCCTCAATCCACGATTATCGAAAACCGATGGGAAAAAAAACAACTGAATTCACATTCTGAAACATAAAAATCAATCTTGTCGTTTTCTCTCTCTCTTTATTTAAAATCAGGCCCCAACATGACAGGGAAATGCCTCATGTGCATGTTTAGGGACAATGTTTTTGGCAGCCATCTGAGTTTTAGTTTTGGTCTCACGGACAAAAATGCTTTATAGTTTTAGTCACATTTTAGTCATTTTAAAATGTGATAGTTTTGGTCCCGTTTTAGTGTAGGTATGTTGACGAGTCAGTGAGTGACTCACCTGGCTCGTTGCTTGAATGAACTCTTGTGCTTTTGCTCTGCTTGCAATGTTGGCCTCCTCCATTTTGAAGAGCAGAGCTGTCACTGTAGGAAATCATTGATTTTATTGATTTTATTACCTCAACAATTGGGACATAAACTGTATAAACGTAGGACGTTGAAACATGAATGTGATTGTTACACAGCTTGATAAAGCTGTCACACAGAGCAGATAGGTAGGATTACAAACTGGGATTTACATTTCTGCATTTGTCAGGAGCAACCTAGATTTTTTCTGAACTTGCTGTACTAATGCTAAGATGAAAAAATATGTGGACATGCACTGAAGATAAACATGGCACTGACTTCAGATATTAAAGTGGCGGTCTAATAATCAGCAGGATGGAGGTTCAAATCCTGTGGTATACCAATAATTGTAGTTACATATTTGGGAAAACCCCCTTTCACTTCTTCTGTATGAGAATACATGAATAAATAAGATGTCTGAAAGGACCACTGGGCGCAAACTGGTATCCAGTTTTTAATTTGCAAAAACAGTGAACTACCAAAATCCTGTTTAACCATTGAATCTAATGACAACAATGAGTTAATCGTCTAAACTGCTAAAAACATGAAATACAAATATCAATATATTAACTATATCAAATTATATTACTATCATCCATCTATAAAGCAAGGAACCTCTGTCTGAGTGTGTGTGTGTTCCTCAGATATCTCTGCAAATCAGGCTCAAATTGACCTGAGACTTTCAACATGGCTGCTGCGTGGTTCAAAGGTGTGCAACCTGGGATTTGGTTAGACTGCAATGATACCGTTAAGAAATTATTTCATAAAATTGTCCACCGGGAACTGATGACATCATCACTGTGGATTGAGCCTTTGATCGTTTTGATCAGGCCAGGTAAAAGGCAGCCTGTGGGAGCACCAGAGCTTCACTCTGTGGGCAGCGGGGCAGAGGGTGGATGGTGTCCGGCTGGGGGCTGCCTGTCACAGACAGAAGGCGACGTGGCAGCCCGAGGCTGGGGCGTCGTCCGCGTGTGTGTCTAGCGAGCATGGGCGTGCACGCAGTGGGCCAGGGAGAGGCTCTGCGTCGGGGTAGCAGACCTGAGACGGGGGTCTAGAGAAACAGTGCTTCACGGCCGGCAGAGCTACAACACTCTGCTGGAGTGGCTTCACTTTTTGCTTGCTTTGGGTGAACAGTGTGTTTAAGTCAGAATTAAATTTGAATTCAAAATTAAGTGTTTACAAGGTCAGTTTAAAAAACTTTTATTCAGAATGAAAGAGGAATTAAAGCTCCCATGTAAACCATCCACGAAAAAGCTACGTAACCTCCCACTTTTCTATAGCAAAACATACTTCCTACGGGCAATACACTAGTTCAATATAAAAACATACTGTACATAATTACATAAATTGTCAACTTTAATATATTTAAATCTAGTTAACTGTAAACATTTATCCAAGAGCTTTCTTACGTTTCATTGAGTAACCTGTTATATCCATTTAAAAAGTCAGATAAAAATGACTGAAGCTGCTTTGCTATCGTGCTGCATTGATTGGCTTGGAGGGAGAAGATAGCTTTTGCTATCAAACTGTTGAGGTGTATAACTCTTTCTGCCACAAAACAAATTTTAAACCCATTTTTTAGCACATTTCAGTATTTCACCAAAATGAAGTTGGCCTTTGCAAAAAGTGAAGTTGAAACATGTGTGAGGAAAACTTACATGCTAATACACCTCCTGTTGTACAGTCCACCCCAGTCTGCAGACCCCAGGGGAGGGCTGGTGCTGCAGGAGGAGGGGGAGGCGGCTTGCTTGTAGATGATGATGACACAGAGGATGAAGAAGGGTCGGATGAAGAAAAAGAGAGGGAATTGAGGCCGCAGCCAGAGGATGAAGTGGAGCTTGGAGGAGAAGTGATGGTTTTGGGTGGGTCTTCTGGAGTTGGAGGCTTAGCTGCAGGTGCAGACGAGGCATTACTGAGACCTGCCGACTGTTGGGCCGACAGGCTGGATGGACTGGACTCCGGGATGGGGGGACTGGTCGGAGTCGGACAGGCCTCCACCAAGAAACAGGCCTCTGGAGTCTTACAGCTGCTGTCCACAGTTTGAGAGTCTGGTGAAGACTCACGTGTGTCTCTTAAAGGAGCCACAGATGGTGGAGGTGTGTGTGGTGGGGAGGAGGATGGGGGGAGAGCACTGGTGGAGGAGGATGTGGAGGACGAGGATGATGATGAGCAGGGTGCAGGGCCAGGTTGGCCAGTATGTGGACTAAGTGACTTGACAACATCTCCACCAGACTGAGCGTCTTGTGAGGCGGTGCTCCACACTTCTGATGGAGCTTTGGTCAGGCTGCCATCTCCTGTAGCCTGTAGACTGGCAGCTCCACTTTTTTCTTTCGTCTTCTTGGCCAGGCGACGGCGGCGCTTGGTTGCCAGAGTTGAGGTAGGGGAGGAGGCTGAGGAGGAGGTGGAGGTGATAGAGCCGAGTTTAGTTTTCTTGGATTTAATTCCTGCGGGACTGGTTAAAGTTGACGGAGCTGCAGCCAGATTGTTTCTTTTTCCCAGACTGTTCAAATCTTTGCTACGACCTCCTAGTGGCTCCGAGCACGGTTTGAGAAAAGGTGATCTACTCTCGTTGTCCCTACAAAACACCACCGCAATGGATCCACCTACAACCGAGCCCCCAGCACCTGCTCCTGGACCACCTGGACCAAGAAGATCCATGCCCAGCTTTGCATGGCCAACCGTGGCCCCTGTGGTGCTGCTGACACCCTCACGCATCAATACTGACACTTTGGACTGAAGTTTACCTTTACGGCCTCCGCTGCTTTCTTTTTTAGTTTTGCCAGAGTGACCGACTTCCTTTCTGTTGCCTTTCTCTTGTTCTTTATCTTTTCCAATTTTCCTGGCTCGCTTTGTCGAGGGGAGGCCAGACGAGACGGAGGCAGAGCCTGAAGTGATGGTCAGTGAAGAGAGGCATTTGTTTTTTGTTCTATTAGATGAGGAAGATGATGAAGACTCAGACAGACCAATTTTCTTGGACGAGCGAGATTTCTTTTTTGGAATACGTTGCCTAGACTTAGGGGCTGCTTTCATTTTGGGGCTGGCGATGGGTGGTTGTAGAGCCAGGGTGGCAGGAGGTGTGTCTTCCAAAGAGGGATAATCCGAGTCCAAAGCCTCCCCATCTAAAGACAACACGTCTATCTCCAGTTTGTCTGAAAAGTGATCTGACTCATAGCTGTGATACCTGGGTGGTGAGAGCGACCTTGATCTGCTTCGACAGCTCCCCCGATCATTCAGGTCCCCCCCTGAGCGCCATTGTCTCTTCTTCTTCCGCTTGTAAGGTTTGTCTGAGTTTTGTGAGGTCCGGCAGGGAGAGGACGGGGTGAGTCGTGGGGACCCGGGTACAGTGGTGGTGGTTGTCGTGGTTGTGACTGTGATGGTTCTCTTGATAGCAAAAAGGTCTGGCCCGTTGAGGTCTTGAATGGACGGAGGAACAACAGGTCGGCCGTCTCGCCGTCGTTCTCGTTCGTGTGGCCTATCCTGACCCCCGTCCCTCCTCGAGCTCTTAGTGACGCTGCGCTCGGTGCTGCTGGTGTGCTGCCTCCCCTTCCTGTCTCTTTCCCGCTCTCTCTTTCTAGAGCTGGATTGGCGATCTCTATCGTCCCTTCTGTGACTGTTGCTGCGACTACGTGCTTGCCCTCTCTCTCTGTCTCGGTCTCTATTCCGGTCCCTGTCTTTGCGTTTGTCCTTGTCTCTTTCCCTCTCTCTCTGCCGTTCTTCTGATAAGCTAGAGATGGAGTGTCTCACATGGGAGCTTCTTCCTGTTGAGTTGTGGGATCGTGAGGCCTCTGGGCTGCTATGATGCCTTTTCTTCCTCTTACGGCTACTGCTCCTGCTACTCCTTCTCGTCTTACTGTCCTTTGTAGCTTTGTGCTCTCGCTCCTTATCTTTGCTTCTTTCTCGAAGCCCGTCTTTATCCTTTCTCCTTTTCTTCCTTCTGGCCTCCTTTATCCCAGACTTCCTGTTCTTGCTTTTTGGTTGGTCATCTTCTTTAACGGCCTTAGATGATTTACGATCCATGGTGCTTTGATCTAAGGGCTGGATGTGGAGAGGAGAGAGGACCAATGAAGGAGAGGGATGGGAGGGAGGTGCTGCTGGCTGTGGAGACAGTGGGGATGAAGGAGGGAAAGAGAGGTATCGCTCCTTTCTTCTGCTGACCAGCTTACATCTCAGATCTTCCACTCCAACCACAGGCTCATCCTCTGGTTCCCCATCGACCTCCCAACTACCCTCAGCACACACAGAAACAAAGCTGTCCCCATCCAGCACTCGGAGGATGCGCTCTGGCATTGAGCCAAAGAAGGAAACACTCGGAGAGTTCAGGGTATGAACTTCTTCGTTAGCTCTTTTGTCTCTTTCAGCAGCTCCAACTATCTCCCCCTCCTCAATCTCAGAGTGATCGGATTCAACACCTTCTCTCCGTCCTCCAGCTTTGGTGGAGCTACAGTCTACTCTCCTCCTCAGGGGGAGGCGGGTTGCCACACAAGGGGGAGGCAACTCCATTAATGTCTCAGTAGAATCCGGAGGTTCCTCCTCTTTTTCTTCTTCAGATTCAATCCCAGCATTTCTTATGGTCACTCCAGCTTTCTCACTCTGATCATCACTATCGGATGCAGGAGAACCGGTGGGGTCAAAGGGGTCATATTTATCGCCATCTACCTCACCTGTTTGTTCTTTGTCCTCCTTATGTTCATCAGTTGGATTGAAGGGATCGTACATTTCTTCTTTGCTGCACACCTCAAAATCAACACTTGGCTGCATTGAGATGTGGGGAAAGTGATTTGCAGAAATGGCTTTAGATGTTCGCGTGGACTGAGACTTTGATAGCGAGGCAGAAGTGGAGGACGCTGCCGCTACCTCTGTACCTTCATTCTTCCCGTTGACATGATTTGGATAAAGGGATGAATTGGCACAGGCAGAAGATGAGGTGGACAATGGTGAAGATGGAGCCGATGAAGGGGACGACACTGATGAGGGGGGGGGAGCAGGGTGGAGGGCTCCGTGCAGACTCTCCACCTCTGTCTGAGGAAAGAGAGTCAGAAGGCCTCTTTCTGAAGCCTGGGGCTGGAGTCAAGTCCATGAGCTAGACTGGTGCATCAGCACAAGTCCACAGTGTTAAGTCCGCAAGCTGCTGCACGACACCAAAGACAAGGTCCAGACGTTTCCTACAACAGCAAAACAAGATATGTTAATACTGGAATATTTAGTGAATAACAACTTGATGAAAACAATCAAGAATGCTTTGCTAAAATTTGGCTTTTTGTTGCATTTTATTTTAATGCGTCAGAGTCAGACTTACAATATTTGTTACAACAGTTGAAAGTTCTCAATCAGGAGTAAACCAGCTACATATTAAACTAAATAGCTGCATTTCCATTACTTCTAGAAATCCACAAAATATAAATAGTGCAATAAAAACTGGCAATGGAAACGCCTGAAATTCAAATATCACTAAAGTTTTTCATGTAGGGTTTTTCAGGTGTTTTGATACTGAAATATATCACAAAAGCAACACCTTTTCCACAAATATGGTATGTTGAGAAGGTGGTGCTTCCGGTCGGATGTATTTTGGTGTGACTCAGTGTGTGCACTGTGATGTTAGAGGGCTATAGAGAAGTGTGGTGAATGGAGAATAAAGTTGGGAGTTCCTTGCTGAACACGCCGCCTCCGACCCCCGTTCATCAGCTCTACATTATCGAGAGAGTGGCTTGGCTTTATTTGCGCCTCGTCGCCGTTTCTGGATTCACCAGAGCTGCGCTCGAACGAGATTCGCTTTCAGCGTTACTTCCGTCTCTCCCGTGCCCAGTTCGACGACCTGCTGACCCGCATCAGCGCTCGCATCTCCTACCAGGACCCCAACTACAGGCGCTCTATTCCAGCAGAAAAGCCTGTCCATCTGTCTCAAATTAGTGTTAGTGTTTTCTTTCTTCTCATTCTGAATACGTCACGGTTGGAGTTGTTGGTTCAACAACTCCAGCGTCAGCCGCGTTGGAGGCACTGGACGCATGTCAAAAAACTTCAAAACGGGACGTGGGACCTCCAACGCTCCCTAGGAGCGCGTCCACCATATATTGTGACTGTACACCTGACGCTTTTGACCCGTTTGGTGTGAGCACGACATTACACGTCACAGGATGTGACGTACATGATCACATGGTGAGGTACGTGTGGACAGGAGACAGAGACATTTCTTAGCATTATACTTCCAAATTAATACTGCCACAATAGCCAGCAAAAAACATCAACTTTTAATAATATGAGAATTAAGTCCTAATTTAATAAAAATAAGGTCCTAATTCATTTTATGAGAATAAAGTTAATTGAAAAGGAGTAAGCGGCACAGAAAATGAATGGTAATTAATATGATCGGTCAAACACGGAGAATTTTATTTTGAAATTAAACCAGATATTTTATTCTGTGTCTGTGCACTACTTCCTGTCTTGCACAGGCTTATTTTTGCTAAATATATTAAGACTTTAATGGAAACCTATCAGCTCTGTTGCTGTTGCGCATCCAGTAGAAATTGGGAGTAATTTTTTTTACCAAGAAGGAAATACTTCATATTTTGGCCTATCTGCACCACATTACCAACAGTATCACAACTTTGAAAAGAAAAAGTAAGAAAACAAAACAATGAAAATGAAACAACCTCTTTCATGGAGGAGAATAAAACTGTTTTTCTCACTGTGAAAAACTTTATTCAGTAACACTTTACTTGAAGTTTTATAGATTATGCTGACATTATTTTTTATTAGCATGAATAAGGTGTCATGAAGGCTGTCATTAAGTATCGTTTGCTGAATTATGACACCTTTGGAACTATGTTGGCATTTTTTGGGTTAGGTGGAGGGATCTTGCGGGGTTAGGTTAAGGGTCAGGAATAACAGTTTTGACAGCCTTCATGACACCTTACACATGCTAATGACAGGTGTCATGTCATAATAATGACAGTGTAATATCAGCCTTATGTATAAAACTTCCAGTGAAGTGTTACCCTTTATTCTCATTTAGTTTGTTAGATTTAATCATTGTTATACTACAAGTTCCTTGTCATATATTTCAAGTTTATTCTTGTACTATTACAAATATCCACGATAATATATATGTATATATGCCTTTTATATAGTTTAAATTGCCGTCGTAGGTCACGCTAATTGGAACAGATTGTTGTGTGCAAATGAAAATATAATCAAATGATCTTTTCCACTAAAACAGATCATCTGAAGTTGTTTTGTAGGAGAATGAAAGCTATTTTCTGGCCCTGTTCACTGATCTATACACACTGAGTGCTGAATCCTAACATTGTGCAGATATGTAAATGTCGAGTGTAACCCGATCTGTGTTTGGACGTGGACTGGCTCCCAGTATGCAGTGCTGGTTCAGTACTGTTGAGTCTGACACAGATCTCAGTAACACAGTGAACCTCTGAGGCAGCTTTAGAAACGTGTGTGTGAGCTGTTGGACAGATTTCAGATCCATTTGGGCTCACCCTGTCTGCGCTAGTCACTGTTAGCATCGATGCTGCTTTAATTAAAAACTAGTTTGACGCCGTTAGTTCGCAGTCTGAACATTGTACTTCCTCTCATGGTTTTCATATATGGTCAATGTTTCCGAACTCGTTTAGCCATCGGGCTATATTAAGAGGATGTTTTGTTCGGTGCAGAATGTCTGGAAAAATCTGTTAGCATCAGGTCAAATAGCCATATTGCTAGTTAGCTTACAGGTCTGCGCCAGGATCCAGCAGCAAAACGAAAGGCGTTAGCAGGTGACCTGCAGCCTGAGCCCGGGGTCCACAGGCCGTCCTGCCGACGCTTCTTTCAGCCCAAACCAACCAACCAGTCACTCCCGTAACCTTTACACAGTGGAAGAAAGCAGCTGCGGTCCTGCTGCATCAATCACCGCCATCTTCCTTCCAACCACACCGGACAACAGGGAATTCTGGGAAACTGAGTTTTCATCATAGCTGCGACCGAAACTCTGAGCCAGTGTATAACCGAATAAAACCATAAAATAAAGGTGTTAAATACAGGGTTGGGGTCAATTATAATTGTAATCGCGTAGTTGATAATTAATTACAATTATGGCGTAATTATAATTGTAACTGTAATTGAAAACATCTGTAGCTGTTGTAATCATAATTGAATTACAATTGAGTTCAGATAATTGACTTTGTAATTGTACCTGGCATGGAAATTATATAAAACCTGCAATATAATTAAACACAAAACTTGGGGAACTATGTTTAAGTTCTATGGCTTACACACACATAGTTAACAATTATTAAAATATGTTGCATATCAGGTTTTCCCACTACCTGTCATGTTTTTTTTCTTAATTTTTTATTGAAATCAAGAAAAAATGCTCACACGCCCACACCAAAGACATTAATACCAATATTTTTATGAATAAGGAAGACAAACAAGGTAACCAAGAGACAAAAAACAAATTAGATGATAGATAATATTGTTTTTGTGTATTTTACAGTTGATTCAAGACATGTGTCAAAAGTGACCCGTTATCATAAGAGATGCTAACAGAAAGCTAACACAAGAGCAAGGATAACTTTTATGGGTTTATTCATTAAAGGCTCAGTAATTGTGATTTATTGAATTTGAACTTTAGAAATTGAAAACGTAATTGTAATTGACATTCAGGGGGAAAATATAAATGTAATTTTAATTGGACAAAATGCCCTGTCACCGTAATCATAATTTAGTTGTTATCACATAAAAGGGGTGGAGCTTATAGTGATAGATTTTTCTCAGAAATATTCACAAATACAACGATTTACACAGATGTTTTTCAGTTTTATACATGTGTTTTCATATATTACACGTTTTATCATTTTGTGCGTGTATTTATCATGACATCATTTGTAAATCTTCAATTCTGTTTCTGAATTGTTTAAAGTGCGTTTGTGGATCGGCCAGCACATGCATTTAATTTTGAGACAAAGATAATGCAGTTTTGGTGAAACACACACACGAAGGTTCAGATCCACGTGTCGAAAAACAAATGTTTTATTTAATTTTTTTTAAAACAATACCCACATTTATGTTTTCGAGGAAGTTATCCTCATGATGTTCCAGATGATAAAATCATAAAGATACCGTATATGCCAAATTAGACAATGTGTGGTATTTACTGATGTCTTTCCACAATGGAGAAGAGGAATATGTAGGATTGTAGGAGTTGACGTACATTGACAGTATTTAATGCTTAATTCTTTGTCTGTCGACGGAGAGCAGCCTTTTTTATTTCTCTCAGCAGAGTCTCCCGGTTGTTCTTCATGTTGGCTTTTGATATCTCCAACACAGAGTCAATCTTGTCCTGGCTGAAAGGACCCTGAAATGTGGAGAACTCCTCCATCTTTGCTTGGAACTCTTTTGCATCTACAGAAAAAAACAAACCAAAAAAAAAAAAAAAACACAACAAGAGCATTATTTAAATGGATCTCTTTAAAGTCCAGTACAATTTAAGAGACTGATATCAGTCCCTGCAAGATCTACACTAAAATTTAATATAAAAAATGTAATATATATTTATTGTATTTTATTATTATATAACAATATTTGCAGAGCTCAGTTTTCCAATGCTTATATCACATGATGGAAGTCATTTTTCATCTCTAATTGATGAAAGAACTCTCAATTTTTAAAACAATCCTGCAACTTTACTCAAAATATTTCACAAAATTTCCCAAAAATAAATATAAATTGGTCACAAAATTAAGAAAAATAAAGCCTGACATGAATGTTGATAACGATGGATCAAACAATCACATTTTTGTGGCCCTGTTGGAAAGATGCCCATCCCTGGTTTGTTATAACATCTCTACAGGTGATCAGAGATAACCACTTTAGCTGCTCCCCTAATTTCCCGAGCAGTTTATTTTCTCTTTTCTATTTTATTTCTACTTGTACAAGTACCTCCATCTCAGTGTTGGATCAATTTATCTATATATGGTCTTATGGAGGCGTATTTGAAAGCAGATTAACCTAAACATGCATGAACACGGTGCTTTAGAACAGGTGGGATTTATCAACACTTCTGTGCGTAGGACTGGTGTCTGCATACATATAGATTTGTTTTGTACTTATAAAAATTCAAAACACTTTAGAACCTTTTTTTTGGACAGATTAAAAAAAACTGCCCCCAACCAAACCCTAATTTTACCTCAATACTGACCTCGTCTTTCAGCACTCCTCAATTCTTTTTTAGTTTTGTGATTTTGTGATTCAGGCTTATACTCATTTTTTTACAGCATCAGTTAAAAGTGGAGCCACTGAGTCATACAATAGTTGGACTTCCCGATATAGCAAGGATGTAGAATCCCATCAAATCTGCATGACATCGTGTAGAAACGGATGCATGTAAACGTGTCTGTGGTAAAATGCTCTCCAACCTTTACAGTTCTGTCTGTTGAACAGAGGCATGTAGATGATGCTGGGCTCCTTCTCCTTCCCCTCAATCACGTAGCAGCTCTCTGGCAAGTCTTTATCTTCCAGGATCTTCTCGTCAATCTTAGGGAAAGGCTTGTTTACTTCAGCTGCGTAGTCTCTGGCGAGAGTCATAGTCTATTCACGTAAACACAAGTTCTCAACGTTAGAGACTAAACACAGTCCACATTGCATACGTTTCTAATATGTTTATAAATTGTAAAGGGTTATTGGAATCACATTGTGCATTATGGATAGCTCAGCTGTGCAAGGATCAGGGGGAGGTGATTCAGGGATGGACTCTGTGGGTGATTAATTGCAGGTGTATTTCATGTGATTAATCACAGGAGCATCTGGAGCTTTTTTGCTGTGACTAGTTGGGCCTAATATAACATTCCCTATTATTGCAGTCACTTGGGAATGTGTTCAACAGGAGTTCAAGACTGGATTCCTGATAGTGCATCATTTAGAAACATTTATTCACTTTTTTTTCTTTTCCTTTGTCTTCAAAAGGGATGAAAATCTTTATTGAACGAGCTTTATTTAAAAAAAATCCAAATCCCTGAAGAATACAACCTTCCACGACTATGATTTAATTTAATTCTTCGTCTCTGCAAAAGAATCTGGTATATTTATGTTTACTCTCTTCTTCAACATTTTCTAATTTTTCTAGATAAATAAACATTTTGAGTTGTGCTCAGTGCTAACACAGGAAAAAGCAAACATGCCATTTACTGCACCTCAAACATATTTCCTGCGCTGTATTCTGGTGCAATGATGAGGTCAATGTCTCTCTTGTCTCCAAGGAAAGGAGGGTAACCCACATTGATGAGTAACCCGGCATCCACCAGGTACATTTTGTCTGTACTCAGGAGGCAAGCTGGAACAGATGTATCTGTACACCAACGAAATGCTTTATTACCGTACAGTCGGGTCTAATATTGTGGGGCCCCCAAGGTAAACACACAAAATGACAAAAAAAAAAAAAACCCTCCAAAATGCAAAATTACAACAAAAACACACCCTTTCCTGTGTTAATGCTTAATGCTAATGGTCATGTGACCCTTCCATCAGAATCAATCACATTTTGTGGCCCTGCTGTGATAAAAAATACACATCTCTTCTGCATGGTATAAACTTGAAAACTAAAACAAATCCTAATCTGATGTAATAAAATAAACCACTGTTGGTTGTTGTCAGAGGGTTTCATGCCCTTACCTTTGTATTGGTAGAGGAAATTCCCTGTTGTACCCCACTCCCATTTAAGAAGGAGTGGAATGACTTGCTTTGTCAGCATGGAGGCTGGAAAAACACACAGTAACACAGCAACTCAACCTTTTTAAATTGTCATTCCCAAACACAAGCTCGGGCTTCCATAATATACAATATTGATCCGGATCCCCTCTAAAATTGAATTTTTTGTTCCGTATCCCATTTTAGATCATTCCTAAAGATCTCATCAATATCCATGAATTAGTTTCTGAGTCAGAATTTTTTAAGACAAAAAAAAATAAAAATAGGAGAAACAGAACCTTTTTGCAAAGGAAATTTCAAAGTCCATCACTCTGTTTTGATTATGTACAGAGTTCTTTAAACCAGCTTTAACACAGAGCTGTTGCCAAAAAAGGAGTTTGCTAACTTAGGTATCATTACCTGAGGACCTGATTCTCAATAGAACACCAACATAAGACAGAGAGGTTTTTCTAATAGATGTATGGATTACAGGTTTCAGTTCAGCTGGTTGATGATTCCAATTTAAAGGTATTTTGTTGCTTTGGATGGAAAATCTCACTTTTATGTTCCTGATAAACCATCGGAAGTGAACAAATGGCATCTGAAAGTTTGAAGAGAACTTCTGATTTGAAAAACGTGAGCCCATTATTGTCAATTGCATCGTTATCGAGAGCACATCATTCTCTGTCGTATCGTTATCGTGAGCCCAGTATCGTGAATCCAGTGCATCGTCCCACTCTTGATGATAAAGTACTTTTTTACCATATTGTTGACATTTGTCCTGTATACGGGTTCTGAGAAAGTGCTACTTTCTTGGTGTGATAGTGATGTAAATCATTGTGCTTTTAGTGCACCGTGTCATTCACTGACCATGAGTTTTAAAAGGTCCATCGTTCAGATTTTGGCTCCACGTTTCAAAAGCTGAAAGCAGATCTGCACCCTGTTGTTGGAAAAACTCTTTTCTGTCTTCTGAAGTCTTGGATTGCAGCAAGGGAGAGACATTATAATGGATCTTATCTGGAAAAAGATAGTAATACCAACAAAGTTGTTGAAATTGAATGCATGTAAACTACAATATTATAGGCAAAGTTTGATGTGGCATATGTCACGAGTGAAATAAAAGCAGCTTATTACCTTTTAATATTTTCTGCAGCTGACTCAGGTCAGCCAAAGCAGTGGGATCCTCAACAGTGGTTCTGGTCAGAGATAAGAGTTGATCAAGGGCGTTGTAAAGACGTAAGTATTCTAGAGCAGCACTGTCTAAATACTCAGGCGCTGAAACGCACAAAGAGGAAGTAGCTACGTAAAGGTTGATCCGATGGAAAGTTTTTTGCAATACTAGTGAGGGTGATTACTGTTCATCCAGGGGGGAATGACTTCTCTGACCATCTCCTCATGAGCCAAAGCACATCCTAAAAGCCCTGCAGATGGAAAACAATCTGTTTAAGTCATGTGTCAACCTTAAGGCCCGGGGGACAAACCCGGCCCTTTGGGGTGTCCAATGTGTCCCAGGGGAGAACGTAAAAATGACAGAGAAAACATGAATTGTTGTGTAAAACAGTGATTCCCAAACTGTTTTGGCTCAAGTACCCCCTTTCTCTTTTTTCTATATACAAAGACCCCCTTTGACAGACTTCAACGTTTTGCTCAAAACTCAATGAAAAAAACTATAGAGCATTATAATGGAATAAATTAGTGATATCACATATGTGAAAGAGTCCCATTGTAAATAAGTGGAATGAAACAAACAGTATTTAGTGCCTCTATATTTCTATAGTTTTTATCATTCCTGGTCATCTACCACCTGCTGTGGGACCAAGACTGACCCTAGTATTTTCAGTTCATGTTCTAATCAAGATCAATAACATTTTTAACTAAAATAAATGTCATAAACCCTCATATTTTTAACATTTTTGTTGGTTAATTTTTCACTTTCTCTCTCTCAAGTACCCTCTATAGTGTCATTGTGTATCCCTAGGTGTACACGTACCCCCATTTGAGAAACACTGGTGTAAATCACCAACTAATTCAGTTGTGGATATCTCAGTCCCTCCAAATACAGAAGTGAGTAAAATAAAACAAAAAACAATATTTATACAAAAAGTACACAAAATGACAGCAGAAATGCACAAAAATATACAAAAAGGTTTCAAAAACAAACAAAATGACTTAAAAATTACTCAAAATACACAAAACCTAATATTTATACAAAATACACAAAATTACAAGAGAAATGCACAAAACTACACCAAAAATTAACAAACATACACAAAATGACTCCAGAATTTTTATACAAAAAGAATTTTTATACAAAAAAAATGCACAAAAAGACAACAGAAAGATACTAAAATACACATAATGACTCCAAAAAACATAAATTACAGAAAAATACAAAAATATGAAAATTAGTAAAAAAAAAAACAAACAAACACATTTATCATGCGCATGTCCCATAGAAATTAACCAGGGAAATTGCACACACACTATTTTACTTTGCACCAGCAAATAAACCCCTTTATAACACTACAGAGTACAGAGTATGTACACCGCTTTGTACATCCAACCTTCAAACACATACTCATTTGGTCATAATTGATAACTTTACTAAAAATCCCACTATATGAATAGATATAGAGTTATAGATGAGTTATTAGTGATAATAATTAATTTTTTTAGAAACATTACACCTGTAGCCTGTACCTTGTAGCTTGACCATATCCATCTCTGGCTTCGTTTCCAGAAGCTCTCCACTCTTGAATTTGCTACCCAGGAGTGAAGTATTCACAAAAAGGCCCATTTCTGTGAATCCAGACTCATGAGGACTCATTTCAAACCATCGACCTGGAAGAAGAGCTTTTATATGTAACACACATCAACATGACAACAGGAGAACAATGTGGTGTCTGCACACCTCCCACTGAGCCCTCTGCGAAACACTGCTTCTCGATTGCACTGTAGATGGGATAAGGGTTGGTCGCGTTCCTGCTGGCTTCATCTGACAGATGTCGAAGGTCCATCTGACGGAACACACATGACTCAGGACCAGAACATAGATAATTGGTAAGGGTGTGAAAAAATATCTAATCACGTATAGATCGCAATTTTTTTTTGTCACGATAATAAAAATAAATATCTATCACCAGAACTGATTTTCTAAAATATTTTCATGTGTGCATATGTGTTAATAACACTTTTCACTTTCATGTGCAGTGTAAAAAAACTTCAGATGAAAACTGTTTTAGGAACTGTGACACATATATAGTTTTTAGAAGTGTATGATTCAACTTTTGTTTTTTGGATAAAGAAAATAAAGAAATTAAAAACACAATAATCATTACAATCCAATAACAATTAATCAGAATCATAATATAAACCAAATCTACACATCCTGATACAATCGAATCGGGACCAAAGCAAATAATCCCAGCCCTACTAATTGACATGTGGATCCTTTACTGAGATATTGTCACTTTCTTATTTCTTGCCTTGTCTGCAGATGCTGTTGAAAGTCAACACTACATGAAGTGTAATCTTTTTATGACAGCAATGCATGTTTTGTTATTGCAATTTAATAAATGAATTTATTTTATTGCATAACTGTGACCATCACCAGCCCTCTCTAATGAAGGGTAAGAAACACTTTATTAAAGGGATGATATACTGTAAAAAGAGACATCGAGGTGAGGGGGAAGGGAAGAGGGGAGAGAGAGTCAGGGTAGGAAAATGGAAGGGTTGGGGGAGAGTCGACTGTTTTAAGGTGAGAGTACAATGTGATGTTACATATTGTGTCACATTTTATTTTAAACACAATTTTCACTGTTGTCTGAAAATAAAGATCTGTAGTTTTTGTTTGCCTCTAAAAAAAAAAAAAACAAGTCTATCCATCTTATACAGGGATCGGAAACTTGCATTTTAAACAAGAATATTTTCCTACTAAATTGAATAAAAGCATGTGTGTGTGTGTCAGCTGTGGTACCTGCTTCATGATCCCAGCACTTGTTAACACACCCCAAACATCAGAAAGGGAGAAGTGTTCCTCCTTTGCTCTCTCACTCAACCAGGACAAAGCCTGCTCCAGATAAACACCTTCAACAGACAGCCTGGACACTGCTGCGTCCATGTTGGAGCTCCACTGGGGGTCGCTGTACAGGGACGCCATGGCCCTTTAAGAAGGAGGGAAACAGAGACAAAGACGTTGGAGAAGTGGTTACTGAAAGCTACAAATATTGGTGTAATTTAATGATTTACATTTAAAGGGTAACTTCTAGTGAATCTTCCAAAGAAAGTACTTCATATGTGTTTTTATAAATATGCACATATTAGAAATACACTAAACAGATTTGATGTTCTACCTTTAACCCTCGGAGTATCTTTGTGACCAAAATTTACATTTTGGGTGTTTCTGTTTGTTTGCCTCTAAATATTCCGGTCATTTTTTTAAAGCTAATTATATGAAATTCTACCACTATTGTTCTTTCATTTTTATTTGCGTGATTCCAAAGTCATGTGTATTGGAAGTGTATAGAAAAGGAGATATGCATCATACTGATACTCGTGACCAAATTGGCCCCATTGACTCCCATTGTAACCATATATTTTTCATATACTGTAATCATGACATATCATAATGCTTTTTCAATTAATAGTCAAAAAATCAAAGCCTCTACCTTCAAAATAAAGGGAAAATATGTTTTAGGTGCAATGGCCCCTACCAACCAGAGACCAGTGCATAAAGTTTTGGGGAAATTTCAGTGAAAGTAGTGTAATTTTTTCTTTAAAACTGTCTTTGTGTTAAAAATAATTATCCATTAAAATAAATTCTGCTATCAATTAATGACACAAATAAGGCTGTAATATTTTCATCAAAAATATTTCACTTTGGCACTAATTTTTGGAAATACTGCATATTTAGTGTTTCCTGCAAAACAAAAAAGTCCATACAAACATAAATAGGGTTTAAAAATCATAATACATTTTATATCTATGGATAGGTCTGAAGTAGTTGAAAAGATCGGATGCAGTAGAAGTAAAAAATAAAAATTATGGAGTACATTTTTAATGCACTTTTATGAAATGGACCGTTTGTGTACACAAGGTATACAAGTGTATGTAAATTCAAAGGAGTGCAGAAGGGTTAATATGCTCAAATAACTGCACACGCACATAGAGAGAGAACCCTTTTTTACCATGTTGAACCAGAGACTCCCCCTAGGTACAGCAGAGTGTCCACCAGACCGTCCTTTTCCATCTGATACAGGGAACCCACCAGTCCCACCGCTGACCTCTGACCCCCTCCAGATGCCAAGAAAGCAATGTGAGGAACTGAAGTCTAGATGAAGAGAAACCAAAGAGAGCTTCTACATTACTGTTTAGATGTAAATCCAGACAGCTCAATACAAAAAATAAACAGAATACACAAAAATACAACAAAAACACACACATTACAAAAAATAAAATACACAAAAATACAACAAAAACACACAAAACAATAACAGTAATAAACAAAATAATGGCAAAAAAAACCATTTCAATTTAAAGTATCTATTTTCCATTAACATGATCGATATTTGCCATAAAAAAAAAGTTGGACAAAAACATTATGATGAGGTGAGCGTGCTGACTGTGTTCTATACGTACTGGAGGGCAGTCAATGTCCAGCCTTCTCAGTGAATCCAGTACCACTTGTTTCCTACTCTGAACATACTCTTCCTCATCAGCACACAGAGAGTGGGAATGACGAACATGTGCCTGCAAAAGATCACATTCACATCATTTAGAGTCAGGGGTCAACAACACGGTGCCTGCGGGCACCAGGTAGCCCGCTTGGACCAAGTGAGGGACCCTCAGGAGCTCTAGTCACCAATGAGCTCCATCTGAAATCTGATTTACTTTCCAGGATTCAAAGTCACAAAGATAAATACAGATGTAGTTAGTACTTTGTAACGTTAAATACTGCTGATAAAGCTTCAGCATTAAATCAACAATCTTGGTTTGTTTATTTACACTGAAACTTTGCGACAAATTATTTGAAGTGTTGCAGATCTTCTATAAAATGTAATGAAAATAACACAAGTGCATGAAACAAAGTGTTTCATTGTGAAACTTAAACATTTCCTATCTTTTTATAGTTACTGCAAGTCTTCCTTATTATCTCACCCTCTGATTAAAGTGAAACCGTGAAAATGTAGTATTTAAGAATTCCACTCAGCGACGCTTTTCCAGTATTATCTAATGTTTTGGGTTTTTTTGCAAACAAGCACACACATACTGTATGTAAAGCTGTTTGAGCATGAATCTGATATCAGTGATATTAACCATAGTTAAGAACTACTAGTACTCAAGTTCTAAGCACATGTACTCAATTTAGGTTTAGTGCACATAGCACACTAGTGAAGGAAAAAGTGTCATTAGTGCTACCAGTAAGCATAATATGTTAATAAGGAGGCGGGATCAAGCACATTCAGGCTTTCATTGGCTTTTGAAAACATTTGTCACGGCAAATTGCGGTTGACCTCTGGTTGAATGATGGAGTCCAGTCGAAGCATTGATGATTTTATAAAAAAAGGACAAAGATGGACAAGAATGAGTGACCGTCAGGCCGGACGTTCAAAGGACAGAGTGGAACACAGTTCTAACCCTT
The DNA here is from genome assembly GCF_900634775.1 of Gouania willdenowi. NCBI lineage: Eukaryota > Metazoa > Chordata > Actinopteri > Blenniiformes > Gobiesocidae > Gouania > Gouania willdenowi. The sequence continues at coordinate 23,645,963 of NC_041051.1, forward strand.
CATACAGAAGAGAGAGAGGAGGAGGTGAAGGAAGAGGGTGAAAAGAGACAGTTTCTTCTTAGGTTCTCTTTACCAGTTCTCTGGTATCTCCTGATTGTCATTGAGTGCAGCTGTGCTGGAGGTGTGTGCGTGTATGGTGTTTGTGTGTATGAATGGATGTGTATTGGGTGTGTGTGTGTGTAGGCATGTGAGTGTGTGATAATAGAGGATGCCTCTGTGTCTGGCCTTGATGATTCCATATGTTTTGGGGAAGTTGACCTGACCAGAGAAGAAGTAGAGCTGAAGTCATGAAAAGCACACAATGGAAAGTTACAACCTAAGCCTTAAAGGAATAAGGTATATGAGTAAATATATTAATAAACATAACTAACATTAATTTTTGCCATAACACATTACAACCAATCAGAGAGCTGGATTTGGTTACAATCGCTCCTATTTAATTTGCATTAAGTCTATTAGTACTGCTAGTGGGATTTTAATTCTACTAGTAAACAAAAATTGTGTTTTATTCGTGAAGATTGTTGGTGTACTAGTGCGTGAGTAGACCTTACTGGTAAAGGAAAATCTATTACTGGTATAGGCAAGTTTGTGTTACTAGTAGGATTATGTTTTATTAGCAGTACTAGTGATTCTTTTTGCATCACACACACATTCACGCACCTCCGTGGGTTACATTAAAGTAGAAAACAGATGTCCTTTCTGTAAACAAAAGACGTTCTTAATTCCTGAATGACTTCACTTGTGATTTACTTTCACAAAGTGTGTAACAAACACATGTTTTGTGTTTGCATCCAAATTATAAGTTGCATTGTAGACCAGTCACATGTAGATGATTCTCAGAGTCTTTTGTTGTTTGTATCTAAAGATTTCATGTTCTCACCTCAGAAGCTGTTCCATCTCTCTCTATGTTGTCCACTGACAGAGCCAGAACCTCTGAACTCAACATCCAAACAAAAACCAAAGCAGCTGAAGAACTGTACGCATATGGCTGCATGGTAGACGAGTAGGCTACGACTAAATCTCCACTGCACTTTTCTTTTTTGTCTTCACTGAACTGCTGCAGCAGCAGGAGCACCAAGGGGAGGGAATACCACAGCACATGTCAACATGTCGCGATGCGTAGCAGATGTGAGGCCTGTTTTTTTTAGTAGAGACTCGAGCACGGTTGGAAAACATTCAGTATCACAGACCAAATTTTCATGTAAGTAATTTGATTATTCAGTTTTCAATCTTTCCAAATCATGTCTTCCTTCTTTTACAGGGATCTTGATTCTTCTCATCCAACCAGGTTTTAGCTGTCAGCTGTTTCCAGGTTACAAATATCTAATACTACAAATATGTTGCAAAGGAAATTGCAGATTTACTTTTAAACAATTTCTAAGGCAGACTTTCAAACAACGGATGAACATTGTTGGAACACAGCAGAGGGAACAGTTTGTCCACCAACTGACTTCAACATGCAGCAACTATGAGTGATAAACCTGCTCAAGGAGCTCGGACTTCAAGTGTAACAGATTAATGTTTGGACCCCGATTAAAACGCTCTAGGATTCCTTTGAAGTCTGCTGTGGATCAGGAAGGAGAATTCTAAAGCGTTTGCTTTAGCCGGATTCGGAGCATTTCAAGTCGAAGTCAGTAAACACAACTGCTTTCTCCGTGGACCAAACACAGGAAGTGTTGATGACGGCATTTTTGTTGGGCAGGAGAGACGGCTACGGCACGAAACAAAACAGCAAAATCATACCACGTTGATGCTGCTCAATTGTTAAATGGTGTTAAAAACAGCTTTGTTCAGAAGTCACTTTTTTGGGCAACAAAGTAAAGTAATGCAATACACTTGAAATATTGGTAACAAAAACAACTTTACTCGACTATAGAGCTGCGCTTTCCTGCGTTACCCGAGTCGTTTTTGCCTCTGCTTACCATATTTTGCGGCATTTTGGCCACTATTACGGTCTATTTGTGGATTCTCAACAATTTGGCACACATTTGTTCAGTGAACAAATGTGCTGTTGGGAGGTGGAACCCCGTATAGACCATCATCCCTGGATGACTAAACTGGACATCTCTGTTAAGTAAACGTGTTTAATTGGAGGAGCTTTTGTAAGACTGGACAGATGTGACTAAGGCCAACCTACATGGAAGTGAGTGACTGCAGAGGTCATACATCTGTCATATATCCGTTTTCATTCTCCACACCCAAAACAGTGTTTGCTTGAATAACAAGCGTAATAGATAATTTTTATTGTAGCGATAAATGCATGAAATGTGTTCCCTGCATTGAACTGGGGAGCAGTTAGAGTTAAGGGACTTCCTCAACCTCCTACAGTGATGACCCAGGTGAGATTCGAAAGTCATCAGAATACGGTAAATTTCTGAATACGGCACGTTTGAGCTCTAAGGGTGCTCTTGTTCAAAATGCATCCCTACTTTTAGTCATTTTAAATGTTAATAGACTGTTATAAGTGTATAGAACCAGGAAGGTCCCATTGAGTTTACTATGTTCACAATAAAACAGACATTAAAGTGAGAGGATGTTTTTGTTTTCTGGTAAAGTTTTTTTTTTTTTTAAAGTGAGTGGATCAGTTCAGTGAGTCTGAAAAGTTTGTGCAGTGTGTTTAACGTGAAGGTGCAGTTCAGTCCCAACATATGGGACAGTCCACATCTGTGGAACATAGTGAATAAGATCCATCAAAAATAGAATTAGAAATAAAAGTGTCTGTGAGTGAGGGCCAGACAACCTATTCTGTTGTATAGCTCACAGTTTTGCACTTTGTATAAATCCATATTTAAACCCACTACAGTTTATAAATGTCCAGTATGTTAACACAGAATAAACAGCAAACCAGGTTCAGAGCATCGTACCCATGTGACAATGATGACTCATGCAATAATAAGTGAAACTGCAATAAAGCAGAAAACAAAACAAAATGTACACAATTTACCACTCGGTCCTCAAAGTTACAATATAAACCCTTTTAATAAAGACTAAACCCATATGCCCACAAGATAAACATACTGCTTTTCATTATATACCAAGAGGTGGTGCTATCAACATGCCAATACAATCTAATATAAGTACTTTTGAGCCACAAAAACTACCTCTGAAAACACAAATAAAGTGTCTGAAAATTCTACAGTCAGGTTAGTTCAGCCTCTAAACAAGGCATCTACTCACAGCCATTGCTTCTTGAAGCCTAGAAGGACTGAACCCAGCAAGGTGTGACTGCATACTTTCATCCTTATTTACTCTGCGACTGACGTGCCCTAGCAGGTTTGTTACCCTTGATGCCTTGCAACTGAAGCCTGTGGGTGTGGGAATGCATAAATAAGTTTGTTCATCCTAATTTAACTTCCTCTGAGTTTCTTTTCCCACGGTTCCTACGGTGTCAAATCCCTCTGTGAACTTCCATGAAGGTTTTATCGTCCTAAAGTGTCTTCCTGCTGATATCTTTCATTGAAATCTTCAGTTATTTGTTCTCTTTTAGCTTCGTTGTTCTCTTTTCTTTCTGCTCAGTGATTGAAGCTTTGATCATTGGTCTCTTAATGTCAGTACCAGAGTGGCCGCTTGGCTTAAAATGAGTTACAATAGAAACATATTCACCCAATGCTTGGATGGAAAAATGATCCGCCCTGAACATGGCCATACCAGCCTGTCATTGCCCGATCCCGTTATATCTCGGAAGCTAAGCAGGTCTGGGCCTGGTTAGTAGTTGGATGGGAGACCACTGAGAATTCCAGGTGCCACAGTGGGGTGGCAGTCACCCAGTGGTATCTGTCATTGTGCCCTCACCTACATTGCCTAGTATGAATGTAGTGAGTGAGTGTTGGTGGTGGTCGGAGGGGCCGATGGCGCACTATGGCAGCCTCGCTTCCGTCAGTCTGCCCCAGGGCAGCTGTGGCTACAATAGTAGTTTACCACCACTAAGTCTAAGTGTGGAGTGAAAGAATAATGCCTTAATTCTGTAAAGCGACTTTGAGCGTCTATGATAAAGCGCTATATAACACTGATGCATTATTATTATTATTATGGAGTAGTATATTTATATTGTGTCTGTACACTACTTCCTGTCCAGCACAGGCTTATCTTTGTTGAATTCATGCAGCACAGCTACGACGTCCGGAGAAGGGCTGCGTATCTGTTGCAGAGGGTTCTGACACGACGGAGTAGTTACGCAGCTGTGCTGGAGCGCATATGCATGGGGTGGAAATGGGCTTGTTGACTTTAATGGAAACATATCAGCGCCGTTGCTGTTCCGCAGCAGATATGCAAGTCTACAACGTCTGGTCTTGTCCAATGCCCTTTCTCTTCACGATCTACTCATGACAATAACAGCTGAGAAAAACCCAAAACATCAAACGACTGAATAAATGAATTAATCTTTATTGTCTACATACGGAACGATACAATTATATTTAATTTCCTCTCATAGAACAACACAGAAAATGTATACACGTAATAAAGCAGCGGTAACTTCTCAAATCGAGGTCCATAATTGACAAAGCTGAGTGCTAATGCAGGCCACAGCCACCAGGTAGCACTAGAACTCCTTCTGTTCAGTGACTACCTCAAGATGCAGGCAAATGGAATGGGAATCAAACGTTACCACCATCACAGAAATTAACTTTGTTCCAAACAGACTACAACCTAATATCATAATATAATAGTCAGGAGCTCAGGTTCCTTCTGATGCAGGACAATGCGAGGCCTGATGCTATTCTGAATCCAATCCAGCACATCTGGGACAGCATGTCTCCTTCCATCCACCTACGCCATGCCACAGCACGGACTGTCCAGACCTGAATGGACTGAGGCTGTGATCCATATCGTCTCATTAGGAGGATGCAGAAGTTGGATCCGCCTGTAATCTTTTATTCTGAGAATGATTGTGAATACAGGCCTTAATGGGATAATGATTCTGATGGGATGTGTTGTTTAAATCATCCGTTATTGTGTATTTATTTTGTATCATAGGCAAGTCGTAACTGTCAGCTTTACACAAAGAAGGCGAGGAGGGGACGTTAGCAAAACAGGGAAAAAAGTATCTTTGCTGGTCAAGTCAACATAAAAAGAAAAATTGAATGAAAAATGCTTCCTCACTTTTTATGAAGTATTTTTTCTTTGTTCTATGTTTCACTACAGATTTTAGTGTTTAACTTTTCAGCTGACTTGTTCATCATGTTTTACTTAATTATTATTTACTGTGTTTATGTATACATATATGCATATCTATATATGGATGTACATATATATGATACTGTATGTTGTCCCATACATATCAATGTATATTTATGGAGCAATATACAGTATCATGAGAGAGGATATCACAATATTTAAACAACACAAGATGTATTGTCAAAGTGGTATATTCCTATTGAGTTAAAATGGTCATGCCCAGAGTAAGGCTAGAGTTAGAGTCAAATAGCAGTTTGCCCTTTTTTTCAACTACAAAGGTTTTTGGCTTTTTTTGTTCCCAAAAATATTGCATCATATCATTATTCATATTATTCATTTTTCATCAAATCACTATTGACCAACCCATGTCAAAGCTCTGTTTGTTACCAGTCATCTTTGTGGAGACATTGGTATAGTTGTCTTTTATAATAACTGCTTTCATCTGTTTCATATGTATGTGCTTTTATCTTGTGAATACTAATTGTGTCTAAATGGACTCCTGAAATAAAAGATGATGATAATAATGATGATGATGTATTCGCTCAAGAAGACTCTCAAAATCTCTGTACACAGACAGAAACAGGGGCACATGCTTCTTCCTTTGGCCACCTGCATGTGTGCTTGACCTACTAATACTTTACTTGTGACTATAACTACAATAAACCACATTGAAAAAGACCAAATCTTGTCATTTGTCATCTGAGCTGTTCAATTAAAAGAACCGGGAAGAAGGTAGAAAAAACCCTTACGGTACAGTAACAGCGACAGAAGGCCAGAGGGGTATTTCATCAAAGTGTTCTTAGTAGAACCAGGCCTATGGTTTAAACCTGGTTTACCCAAGCCTTCCGTGACCATGCTGGATTTTACCATTCCATCAACCTCTTCTCAGCTTGGAGCTCCCCAGCTGAGTCAAGCCAGCTGACAGTGTTTAGCTTAAGTGCACATCTTCATAAGACCCACAAGATTGATCACAGATTTAATGATTAGAGAGTTAGGACGCATTTGCTGCAACTTTTACTCAGTGCCATTGATGAGATATCTCGTCATTTCAAATCCAAACGGTCAGTGCCATTGACTAGAAAACTCGTCATTTGCATTTTTTCACGGGGATTACTAGAAAACACCCTGGCGGAGGTCCCTCATCAATATCTAAACCAGGAGTGCCCAATTCCGGTCCTCGAGGGCCACTATCCAGCATGTTTTAGATGTTTCCCTCTTCCAACACACCTGATTCAAATGATCAACTCCTCATCCAGCTCTGCAGAAGCCTGATAACTATCCTAATCATTTGAATCAGGTGTGTTGGAAGAGGGAAACATCTAAAACATGCTGGATAGTGGCCCTCGAGGACCGGAATTGGACACCCCTAATCTAAACTGTGGGGTGTTGTAGTGACCAACTGTGTCCTGAAGATGGCAGCAGTGCACCGTTAGATGAGAGATTAGCCACTGACGCTACCCAGCAAAGCAGGAAGAAGAAGGAAAAGAAGGGAGATTATGGCGCTACAGAGTGATATTGTGAAGTATCCAGCAGCTCACAGCTCCACATACTAACACAGAACATGTGTGGACCTGAGTGGATTATTGATAATGTTGTGATCGTGAGATAAAACCATCAACTAACCGGGCCAAATGGGTCATCACTGCGTGTCGGGAGGAGGGGGGAGGAGGGGGGTGTGGAGGTGGGTACAAAATACCCCCAGCCTGTGAGCCAGATAGCAAAATAATAGGTGACATGTAGGAGGTAGCAGCGCACATTTGGATGAGAGATCATCCATGCTCCGCAGAGCTAAGAGGGAGATGAGGAAAGGCGTTTACGAGACAGAAAATGGCGCTACGTACAGGGTTGACGTTACCAGCAGCGCACACTCCGATTAGAGCAAGTGTGGAATTCATGGATAATGTGGCAATTGTGAGATAAAACCATAAAAAAACAGGGTAAGCAGTGACACTCTGTATGTCCGGGAAGAAGAGGAAATTGCGTGTGTGCAGACTGACAGGAGAGAAAGTTGAAGGAACGCCAAAATACAGTAAGAAATACATTAAACTCTGACCCAGATAAATAAATAATAATAATTTTGACATCAAAAGCCTGGTCTGTGTTCTGTTTTTTTTTTTTGTTTTATATAAGGAAACGATGTTCAGATATTAGTTGTCACTAAAGCAAAAAAAATAGCTTTAAAGTCACTGACAGGGTTTTTTTTTACAAAAAGGCTTTTTTCTCAGCTTTTTGCTCTGAAACTGAAGATTTGTGTAAAACTTGCTCTATTCAACGGCTGATTACAAAAGAACGATACGAGCCAGAAAAATTTTTTTTGACGAAAGTAGACTTCAGACTTTCAGAATCTGGTGTCAGATTTCAGATAGTCATAGTAGAAAATATTCTGTGGGTCGTTAAAATCAGTCAAAATGCTCAAAAACGGCTGGCACTGAGGGGGGTAGAAAATCTGAGAATGGCTGGCACTGAATGAGTTAAACAGCCAATAGAAAACCAATGCTGAGACCAACAGGTCATGACGTCATCTGTTACTGAGCAGTAAGAATAAAGGATGGACACGTTTAGGAATTTTCTGTGGTCTGAACATTTTAAAAGTAGTAGCGAGTTAAAGACGGTGTTATTTAGTCAATTTATCATAGAAAACAACTGAAGCATACACTAATCAATTGAGAATTTATGTAATTTATGAGACTTGTGATTGTTTGATGAATAGTTTGTTGAACTCAGCACTAAACATTAAATTCAAATGAACAGAGGGAGCAGCTCAACGGTGTGCTTTGTGTGCCGCTGGATGTCACGTCCAACACTGCAGACACTCTAGGTGCAGGTGCGTAGCGCACACAGGAGGTGCGTGCACTGCGCGCACATCCCGAAAAGCGATAGTGTATTTTTGTCATTGGGAAATGGAGAGCCTTCCCCGTAACTGAACAGCGTGTCGAAAACAGAGGCGATGGATACGCACTCATCCTTATATAGACATATTATTACTGATGATTTAAACACATGGAGACTGTTATCACCTCATTAAAAAGTACTGTACCCGCACATTAAACATGTAATAAGGAAAATATTCTATTATCATTTGTATCAATTTAAAATCATATTTAAACATTTACCATGATATTATGTTTCATTTCCTTTTAAAATACCATATAAAAAAAAAAAAAGAAAAGAAATATATATATAATATATATAACCCTGGTCTGGAGCCACAGACTGTGTTACTACGGTCACTAAAGTGTTTTCTCATTGATGAAACCGCCATTCCAGTTAGAACCCAGCTTGAAGGAGCCAGGTTAAACCTGGACTTAACCCTAAGCTGGGTTTGATGAAATACCCCCACGTCAACAGGAACGAAACCTCAAATACAAACAGCATCAATGAAAGAGGCATCAGAGGATCTTCTAGAAAATATGAACGCTGTCCTTAGTTCCATCCTGACAGTTCCAATCACTGAGACCAACAAACATCAACTCCTCCTTCAAATGCTGGGATATAAGATAGAAACTAGTTCCTTCCATTAAAGAGACGATTAGAGAGAGGTCAGGCAGTTAGCAGAGCTGCACAGGAGCATTATGGGATATAAAAGGAAATACAACAAACTCTTCATTCCTGAAGCACTCAAAACTGCCAAACAAAGGTTAACAGGTCTGTCCAAGTTAGGGAAGAGGTTCACCCAGGAGAACGAAGATGAAGATAGTTTACTGGGCTGGTTTATTATCTCTGAGGGTCTGGTGTGTGATAGAGCATGACCAGCAGGGGGCGCACAATCACATAGCTTCTATTATAGTGTCAGTGTGTGTGTGTGTGCATGTGTGTGTGTGTGTGTGTGTGTGAGCAAAGCCACAGTGGGACTTCATCAGTTAATTAGTTTTTCTCTCTTATTTTTACTCTTGGCCTTTCCATCTGGGACCTCTCTCTCTCGCTCTCTCTCTCCCTCTCTAGCTCTCACTCTTTGCCTCTCTCCATTTCTGTATCATCTGTATCAGCAAATTATACTGCAGGGAAATCTTTTTTTTACTTTTAAATAGCCTCCCCTCCTCCCCTCGTCTCTCTCCCAATCTCTGGCTCTCTTTGTACTTCCCTCCCTCACTCTCCTCGCCCCCACTTCTCTCTTCCATGTCTTTCTAAAACCCCATTCCACTTCAAGTGTGCTGCTTCTGGATTCTCAAATTGTCGTCCCGAGACCAAAAGATTATTACAGGGATACATGATTAAAGAAACCCTCATTTCCTCTGTGGATGCAGAGAAAACGATGCCTGAAGACTCGTTCTGTCCTTTGTAGCTGCTGATAAGAGTCCACCTGACTACAGGGCACGTTGTGTTTAGATATGAAAGGCTATTCACAGAATTTCATGCCAAAGTACATGACTTCAACAACGCAAAATACTTATATCACATTTATATGGGGTACTAAACTGTAAACTTTATCAAAGATTTTTTCATTTTCTTTAAAAGTTCACGTAGAGCAGCAGGAGGAGGAAAAGCTGCTGCTCCGTGAGACACAGTCGCTGCCAGTTTGGTTTCCTCAGACGCTTCTAATGATGTGGGTTATGTTTCTGCAGGCCTTTGTTTATTTATGTACTTGTATGTTTGTTTATCTGATGACCAGTGTAACTCAAAAACCTATTGACGGATTTTGATGAAAAATATCTGTAAATATCCAAAATTGGATAAGGAACAACTGGGATTGGATTATGGGAGGATCCGAAGCAATATCCTGAATCTGGATCAGTTTTAAAAATCTAAAAATCCCAGTTCTTAATTGACAGATGTTCTTGAAAATGGACTCAGACATGTAGGGTGTGTTCCTCTATCACCTAAGAGAGTTTAATCTGGATCTGGAAAAAAACCATTATGAATAAACATCCATCGATCCAATTTTTGACCCACTTGTTCCTGCTTTCAGGGTCGTGGAGGTCTGCTGGTTCCCATCTCCAGCTCTCAAAGGGCAGGACAAATGGACAGGGCACCAGTCAATATGGATAAACAGATTTTCCTCATTTAAAGAGTAACTAAACTCCAAACCCACTTCTTTCTGCTGAATAAATGTGTATTTGGATATTAAGTAGTGCTGTTTATTAATCCTAGTCTCACTCTTCACATTTTAGTAAAAGTATTTTAATTTTGCGTATTTAGTTAGTAAAATGTCAGAGTTACTGGCCTCTAAGGGTTGAATGCTATTACAAGTGAATTTTGCTATTGGCTGAAACGAATTGGGACATATTATGAAAAATAAATTTTGCAGTCTTTTTGAACACAAATGAGGTAATTTAAGTGTCCACACGGCACACAAAATGTGAAATAAATCCATGAAGTCCTTTGTTTGTGGTCTGTGTAAGTCTTACAACACAGAGAAAAGTGCTCCTTTTCAAATTTTCTACATTTGTGACCTCACAAGTGAAATCGGGAAAGAAAATACCCTCCCCTCCACTAGTATCTCCACCCATGGACTCCAACCCCAACCTGATGAAAACTTTTGCGAAAGTCCGCCATTGTTTTTCTTGCTAGCGAAGGCGTGATGGCTACCGGTAAAATGATATGCAGAACTTGCCTTCTGCCGGTGCCGCACCTCCACTGTGAACGTACACTGTAGTGTATGCACCATTTGTTCATGCAGAGGTGTACTCCACTCTTGTGGTTTCCATCGCCTCTTGTGGTTCGGTGTTGCACCAGGGAGCAGACACATTTTTAGTACTTAATATATCGCCTCGTATCATTGATTTGACGTGTTTGTGACACAATGTGACGCAGCGGTTGGAGAAAACAAATGATTATCAGCTTAAATGCATTATTCTTGTTATTAGAAGAGCAGAGGAGGAGAAGAAAGAGACTTAGCAACTTAACTCTCCAGTGAGAGTTTGAATGACTGCTGGTGCTGCTGAGATGAACATGGAGCCTGAAGCACTGAGACGGACTCACAATAACAATAGCCGCTTAAATAGCCTCAATGACCTCAAATACTGTTTTTGGGGTTCTTAGAACACATGGAGATGGGTGAAAAATGGCATATGTCCCCTTTAAGATTTTCCAGCGTCATCAACTTTCACTGTTGGCCCCTCCCCTCCTATAACAGTTGAGGAGGGTTTCCTCCAATCACAGCTGTCTGTCTCTCTGTGTGCGCAGACGTTCTTGCGTTCTTGTCGCGTGTGTGAGTCTTTCTGTGTGTGTGTGTAAGCAGCGTTCCAGTCTCTGCTGACCCATGAATAGAGGCTGGAACGCCAGTGATAGTGTCCGTAGTGTTGTGTGTGCGTGGGTGCAGCTTCACATGGGGATTGTAATATTTAATCACAGATGTTACTGTGCAATGTGACTGGGCGTGTCTTACTGTGTAAGGGGGAACGCCGATAATCAAGGCCGTTTTTCAATTTCACCCCTAGTGGCAGGTCAGCAGAAAGCAGGGGTTTAGTTACTCATTAAGTGACAATGCATTATGGGAGAAAGCTATGGCGTGGCGGAGGTCTGTGCTGTCTGAGTGCTCTCTACTTAAGGTTTGATTACCCTAACTTGGAAAAATGCATTTCTGGATACATTTGTGAATTTTAATGAAACACCACCGACTTTCCTAACTTTACAAATTGTCTGCCGTAAAGGTTTCAAATCTTGCATCATTTGTGCCTAAATGTTATAGGCAACTTTAAATAATGTACAGCACATTGAGTTGACTTTTATATGAAATGTGTTTGTTGCCTTGCGTTGCCACGCAGCTATGTTTTGCCAAATTGCTAATAATTTAGCCTACAGTAGGAGCTTAAATACCTGGAGCTGCTCACTGGAAGCTTGGCAGGAGGAAGTACTCAGCCTCTGATTTGTCATTCCTGGCACCATTCAGATTGTCTCCTGCTTATCTTGCTTTCCTGTTTACATCTCATGTTGGCTCCACTCCTCCTGTTCCTTCTCTTTTCCATCAATGATCTGATGCTAATTTGGTGTTTTGTGTGTGGGGCAGAAGTTACTGTTACTGGAGAGCTGGTGATGTTGAGAAATAGACCCACTGCATTGCTTCATGCTTTGATTTGCCCTGCACATATCAGCCTACCAAGCAATCTGCATCTTAAATGTTGAAGGCAAAGTTTTCTTCAGTGTAGAGGCTCGCAGGCTGACATCTACCTGGAATGGGACCGTAACATCCCCAGCCTCATCCAACCCTACTTCTAAGACCAACAGCTCTAGTGCAACAGATGAACACATGGTACCAGTTAGAATGAAGCTTTGATTCAGGTGCTGTGGCTTCTTACAATTGATAAGGTCATTTACTCAATGGTCAAAACACTAAAGTGATTTATTAGCATATTTACCAAAAAGTGACTCGGACTTCTGAGATGCTTCAGCAAGAACAGGCTGCATGGAAGTGACATCCTTGAGCTTCCTGTGGCCAGCTTTTCAAAAGAGTGCGAATGCTGTAAAATATGGTTAGAAATGCCACTTGTGGAATCCTGTTACATATATGTAGCCCCAATGCAATTGACCGGAAGGAAATGTACCCATCTAGCACGGAGACATTTTTAGCCTAGTACACTAGGTGAGGTGAAGCACCGGTCCGATCTCAGAGAGGTCACCATCTCGGTATAAAGCAACTCCAGCTCAGAGTTCATTGGAGCATCGACCAGAGATGAACTTCCCTCACTAACCTCAACAGATCGTGCAGAGAAGACCACAAGAGCTTACTCTCTGTATCTCCTTAACCTTTTAGGCAAATTCTGGTTGGCTGTAAGACAAGTCTGTCACTGGGCCATTACTCCTAGTGGCACAACCAGGTCCTGAAGTGCCAAGCTACTGCTTTGGAGACCAAGTGAACTAAGATCAATGATCCTCATCAACAGTCAGGAAGTTTGTCCAAGAAGATGCAAAGACAGCCACAGACACTGAAAAACTAAAAAAACTGATGATTTAGAAATATTTAATGTAAGATACAAAAGATCGTAAGACTCTGCCAATCGATAGGTTTGAAGACTATCGTGACGAGTATAGACCATTGGTTTTAGGAAGCTGTGAAAATGCCACCTCTAGCTTTCAGGGTGGACATGGAGTTTTACCTTCATGGCCTTCAGTGTTCCTGGGTCGACCCTGGCTCGCCTGCACGTAGCAATCCCCAGCCTGCCTCCAGCCTTTTGACCCTCTGATGAAATGGCCACATTAAGCACTTCGGGGTGAGGAACGGGCTGCCCTGTGAAGCCCCCGAGTCAATCTCAAACTTAATGCCCTGTTCAGCCACCGTGACTGTAGCAGAATAAGGTTCAGGTGCTTCTTCACCAGCATGTTGAAAGCACACACTGCAGTTTGACTTTCTTTCCTTACGTGGTGCATTTTACTTTGTGCAGCCCAGACGAGCCTTACCCTTTTCTGGTGAAATGTTCCTCCTTGCTATGAAAATGGCACACAGCATATTTAAATGTAAAGTCATTTGCATAATGTGTCCGTCCACACCTGAAGCACTCAGTCTGCTTCGCCTGCTTCCCAATCCCTCTGCTGATGCGGTGCCCCCTTCATTTCCCTTCTGGATATGCTTGGCATTATTAGCAGCCCTTGTGAAGTTTCCAGGGCTTTCTTGAAAGTCAGCGACAGAGTTTCTCAAAGCAAGCAGCTTTGTATGGCATATGTATTATGTAACATCATAAACTGAAGCTTACTTACAATTCAGTTGAATTTGCTTGCCTGCCATTTGATTCCAAACCATTTTTAATATTATCTGCTTGAAGAAATTAAATCAGAATACCTCCTTTTTTGACATTAATGTGTGACCTAATTTGATGGAATTAAAACATTTGTAATAAGTAGGATCATTTGACAATTGCAGAGAGTCAACCACAAAAATGTGCTTTGAAGGAACATATAATCAGAAAGAGAGAGAAATTACACCAACTATGTAATATATAGTTGTCTGTACAGTGCTCAAGGCTGAAGGAGAAAAGTTTGTAATTTATTGACACAAGAACAATCACTCCAACATAACCATTAAATAGTAAAAAAAAAAAAAAAAAAAAAAAAAATGATCGAGCTTCACTCACCTGTTTCAATGCTCGTCTTGCCACCTGCTTCCTGTGATATGCTCAATTTCACCTACAGTGTAGTGATTTATCTGGTATAGTCATACAGTTTAGGATACATCTGATGTAGCATTCTATAGACAATAAAGAATATTTCAGAATATAATTTTTCTTTATCAATTACCGGAGAGACTAAGCTGCCATGAACCTATTGTTATCCTGCATTTTTTTTCTTCAGATGCATGCATGAATCACCAAAAATTTTCACAAACCTCCACTCCCATCCCAGATGACCACAGCTACAAAAACAGCACAATTGTCCTAAAGGTGGCGCTATAACAAGCCTCTAAATTTCACATGTTGGAAATTCACAACAAATCAACCACACTGTATGTGCAACCATTTTTTAACTCTTCACCAAAATGTAGCTCCAAAACTGATGAAACTTTTGTAAATTGTAAAAGTTTCTTCTAAATCTAACCCTGATGTAAAAGTTCATCATTCTGTTTTTATGAAAAACTGCAAAACTTATTAAAACTATCTCTTCCACAATTTTTGCTCAACTGACACCAAACTTGCCACAGCTCATCATCAGACTGTCTTATACAAACCATCTACACAGATTTATGACTGTTTTTTTTTTTAAATGAGCTGCGATGAGGATCTTTCCTGCTGGAACACCTGCCATTGCACTCTCACTTTCGATAGGACGTGAAGGACTTTAGTCGAGCAGCAGTAGTGCCCAAAACAGCTCATGGAGCACTTCATTAGTAAACAGATCTCTGATTGGCTGAAAAAGAGAATCACTGACCTTGTTTTCTGAGTCCTCTTAGAACACTTTAAATTACAATATAATTAAAGATTAGAGTGTATTTTTGACCAAATGACGCCAAAAAAACTTACATACTGCAGCTTCATTAAACTTACAAAAACGCCAGAAGATAGCAAGAGTGTCCTTTGTATAGGGTACGCTGGGGGACCCTGATCAGTAAAAACAGACTGTAGCGAGGATGCTATTCTCACTAATAAGGAGCTCTCTGTCAGCCCTAAAGTCTAAACAATAAAATAACATTGTAGATGTCAACCTCCATTTAGACAGTATTTTGTCTCAAAACTTAAAGGTCAACACAAACAGACATAAGTCCTAAATACTTCCCACCACAGTCTAACATCTCCATCAGTTAGACTCTTTACTTTTAAAAGCTTTACAATTACAATTCATCTCATCTCTTTTTAACGGTCTTGGCTTCATATTATCATTAAAAGTAATGTGAAAATCGGACTAGCATGACCTCTCTTCCCATAGCAGACACATGCTTTGTGTTGCGTCTCTCGGCCTCCTGCCTTTGGCCAGAGGAAGGAAGACAGGAGCATACTTTATAGTGACAGGCGTAGGGGCCGAATAACAGAAGAGAATACATCAGCCTGGCAATTATTGGATTATCTCCCGCTGATATCATTACCGCCAAGCATTCTCTCCAATCATTGATTGCATTTTTCAATTTACTTCACCATTAATGTGAGTGGCTTGACTGCACAATCTTCTGATGAGTCCATGGCTCAGTCGATAAGTCCCGCCCCCAATGTGGTGTGTGTGTGCGCGAGTTTGTGTGTCTGACTGGCAGTGTGTGGAAGTGTGTGTGTGTAATTCTGCCTCAGAGTGGTGATAACACAATCATCATTGATAGATTCTCATTGTTGTAGTTCTTTAAAGCCAATTATAGAGCAGAACTGACCCGAGACAGACTGGGAAGTCTTTTCCCTCCCCAGGTCCAGGTCCAGGTCCTGGACCTGGAAAGGACTGTTTAGGATTTATTTCAGCTGGTATCCCATGTTATTTCTAGCAGCAGTTTTCCTGTTTTCATGCAGTCTGTGTTTGTTTCAGGTCTTGCAGTGTTACGGTCGATGTTGTTTCCAAACAAACTGGTGATTGACTATTAATTGTGTTGCTTTTGCGAGGCAAACAATAAATGTTAGAAACATTACTATTCGAGACTTTTACAAAAATAATTACAGAGCTTTTGTGAGGACAGTAAAAACACATTTTTCATGTTTTATAACGTAAAGCTACCAACGGCAGCATCTACACACACGGAAGTTTGATCACAATAAACAAGTAGCACCAGCAGATGAATAACACCATGTACCTCTGGTTCCCTTAATCAGATATGTTCAAGTATATGTCATCATCAGAACATTTTATTTGGATTTGTCATGTGACTTTATGTGTTACTCCTATTGGCCAGCAAGCTGTTCTACACCATTAATCCATCCGGGGTGACTCTATGCCACTACAAGAAGTCAGGATAAGTCCTGAATATGACCAGGATTGCTCAATAAATCCCCCAAAAAATCTCAATTACAGCAGGTCAGGATGGATTTTCCTGGAGAAAAACTCTGTCAAAAAAAACCGAACCAACAAAAAAAAAATGATTTAAATACAACCCATTAGTCCTGTTTCTTTAAGAAATTACATAGGATTCTTGAGAATATACAGTAGGCTACTTGCTGTGGCTTCCTAAGGGACTGATTTATTCTCATGTTGCGGTGTAATCTGGACCAGTTGTATTGTTTCTGGGCTTCTGCCATGATCACATGCTACGGTAGGGTGAAGAGTGGCCAGCATGTAAGTGGTCCTTGATAAATCAAACCACTCCCTTAAATGAATGATCGTAGCAGTACTAGCTCATACTGCAGCAAGCTCATATGGGTCGTCTAAACCAGACTGACCAGGGACTGTAAAGGCATTAATACGGCAACGAACTTCGACCCTTGTTAATCAGATTAATATTTTTGGCGCTTATAGTCAAACTAATACAAATTAAACAAAATATATAACTTAAATATTTTAGTAAAGTGAACAAAACAAAAGGCAACACTAAAAGTTTGTTCACTAATGTGTGTGAATCTTTGTAAAGCTGGTACATGCATATGGGTTTGCTAAATTTGAAGAGATGTTTTATCTGTTACAGACACAGAAGATAAAAATCAGACTGCTTGTAGATATTGAACAAGTCAGGTCAGGTCAGCAGGATTATTGCACAGGTGAGCAATAATTGTATAGTATATGCCAACAGAAAGTCAAAAAGTCTTGATCCGAGGTGGGTTTTAACTTTGTCTTGTATTTTTCTAACATTTGATGTGGTCTGTGAACTGTTATAGTCGTTATATCTACTGTGAGCTGACCTTTGGGCACCTGCCTGTTATTGAATCCTGTTAAATAAGAAAACCAAGCTTTAAGGCCGTCATACTTTGACACACTGTGGACTAATTGCTTCTGATGTGTCTGAACTTTTACAGAAGTTACAAAAATGTCTTTAGCATACTTTGTCTCTGTTACTGTGATAGAACAGAAACATCTTAAATTGGGTCCGTATCAAATAGTGTAATGATCAGAGAGCTGCTTCTGTAGAAAGGACCGCCTCCTCCTGCCGACCAATCTATAATAAGAGAAGCATAAACGTGATTTGGATGTAAATATGGGAGCGAACACCCCTCCCTCTTCATGAGCAAATCTGTCAGCTGTGCTCTCTTTAATTTCCCTGAAGCCTTGCTGGCAACTATTACAGAAATGTGCAATATCCCTGTCATTCCTGTGCTATTGTCATTGTGGCATCATTGTGTCTACAGCAGAGGGAGAGCCCTAATGTTCAATCACGTGTGTGTATTTGTGTGTGTGTGTGAGTGTGTGTGTGTGTGTCAACTGAGTTTTGTGATGGATGACTTTATAGGATGTTTGAATGAAATAACTATACCAAGTGCATGAAGCAATGAAGCTTATCTTGCCTATGATCAGAGGGTTTGGAAATGCCAGCAGTGCATAATCCTTGTGTTATGTTTTGTATATATACATCTGAATCAATTTGATGCGTTTCTTGGTTATATATACACGTGAAGGATAAAAGGATGGTTTCCTGCTGCTCATAAGGCCATTACTATTTACACTATTTTCTCAAAGGTGTGCAAGGCAAACTTACTGACATACCTAATGATAAGTGGGACACAATATTTGTTGTGAAGTGGAAAAAGGGGCTCCAGTTAGTCTTTCTAGTGCAGGAAAGTAATTTAAATAAAACAATAAGCAACATTACCAGCCAATGACAGAAAATGTAGAGTAAAGTGTGTGTGAGGGAGAGAAACAGCTGGAGTCCGGTGCAGAGAAGATGTTGTGAACAGAGCTCCATGGATGTCGCTCCAGACGCACCATTCCAATGAGCTTTTTTTTTTTTTTTTTTTTTTTTAACTAAAAGGAAAGCCCACAAAGCATAGCAACGACTTTTCTTTGGGGTCTCCTGTTTTTTTGTGTTGTGGTCTGTGCATCAGCATTATGGGTATGCAGGAACTTGTGCAATGAGAAAAGGTCTGTGCTGTTTTACATGCAAAAAAAAAAAAACATTATTTTCTTGTAGTGCGTTTTTTTTTCTGTAATTAATTAATTGCAATTTACACGATAAAGTCCCAGCACTAGTCATCACTGCTGTGTTTTTACGTTATTCTCATCGTGATTTATTGTATTTGCCCCCAAAACCTCGATCTGCCAAAGTCATTTCCCAACACATATCTGGTGTTTTCACTGAAAGCTGCAGCAATGTTTGCTTTTGTCTTGTATGTTGCAAAGTGACAGAAAAAATACAAAAAGAAACGAGTGAACCTGAGAGGAGAGAAGACAAGCTCCATTCACTAATTCCACACACGATCAAATAGTAATTTCACTGCTTGATATATTTATGCATTAAAAACATTATGGCCTCCTACCCAACCAATTACTATGCAGACGGAGTTCCTTCTGTCCACACAGCTAGTATCAGTTTCAGGATGTGGAAAGACCTTACCTATAGAATACCCAGGTTCCCTAAAAACAGCACTCCAGTATACAGGCAGGAAAGCGTGGCTCACAGAATCAAGATTGCACTTTATCTTTTAATCCATACAAATACATACAAGTAATTTAAAGAGTCTGAGGTAAAAAAAACAAAACACCTACAGATTAATATGTTTTGAGCCACTCACATCAAGAAGTATTGACTAACACCTAAAATTGTATGCAATCATGAAGGAAACTGTAAAAAAATATCACAAACAGCACTTATATAACAAAGTAAATGGGATTATTACTTTTCTTTTACCTCGACAATCGATTCATGTGCAGTCCACACAGTAGACATGTGGCAGGATTCTGCCTCCAATAAAGTTTAGCTCATCCTTTCTTTGGGATGGCTGGTGACGGTCACAATCTTGCAATAAAATGAATGAATAAAACATGCATACAGTAGTTGTCTCAAAAAGGTTGCACTACATTTGACAACAAATACAGATACTTAATCCAAATTCTTTCCAGCTGCATCTCAAACATGTTTTAAGGTATAAAAACAGCTTTAATGCTCATCACAATTTCTTTGGGAACTCAGTTTAGGAATAACCACCTATGGTTGTACACAGCAAATGCATAAAACCCTTCAAAAACTCTTTCCATCACCGTATATTAACAAACGTATCACCAATGACACCCTATGATAATGCCCTTATAGTAATTACTTTGGACTTTATCAGTGTTTGCCTTTTTCCCGTATGGAATACATCTGTGTGTGTGTGTGTGTGTGTGTGTGTGTGTGTGTGTGTGTGTGTGTGTGTGTGTGTGTGTGTGTGTGTGTGTGTGTGTGTGTGAGAGAGAGAGAGAGTAGCTCATGTCATCTAATCCATCACTGGCAGCTCTTCTTGCTGGTGGATCACTGCAGGTTCAGGTTGTGCTCCCGAGCATTGTGGGAGCTTGATGTATGTGCTGTCGACGTGCAGTTAATGAAACAGAAGCTACAGCAGCAGACCACCTTCTCTTTGCTTCCCCTTAACTAGGATTCTGTTTCTACCATGGGTGTAACAATTCATCTTTTAGATCAATGAATCGATTTATAGTCCTACGATTCAACTGCATTGATCTGTGCTCGGCAAGTTGGCCTTCGGATGACACGTAAAATCGTTTTAAAAGGTAATCAATCCATTGTATCGATACAAGGAAATTACACATTGGATTTAAGCACGGCAGACTTTATATGGATGTTACAGAAGACGTTACAGTCTGACGTCATTGCCACACGCCAGCGGACAACAAAACTTTGCATTACGGCATGGTAGTTCCCAAACCAAAACCCGTTGAGAACCATTTACCTACGTTTTAGGATCTTAAAGGGGCAGTATTATGAAAAAAAATCACTTTATAAAGTGGAAACTCCTCCTCCTGACAATCCAAGCTCCTCCTATCCTATAAGAATGTGAGCTCCTCCCTCTCAAACTACCTCACAGGTAAAACAAAGGTTGATATCACAGTTAATATTTTTACATTCAGTATATAGATGATCCAGTATATAGCTAAACGAAAGAGCGCTCCCAATCAGTTTCACTTTTAGTAGCAGTTATAGCACCTTGTATCGCTTTTATGTAATGATCTGACGTGTTTGCAGCGGTCGGACAAAACAATAGACTATTGCCTTAATTGGACTATTTATATAAATAAGAAGAGGTAAGGAGGATAAGGAAGACTGTTAATGATTTACTGCTGATTAACTGCTGCTGTTGTTGTGATAAACACACGCTGAAGCAGCATGTGTGTTCATGACTTCTCATGGTTATGCATGAACGCCCCAAAAAATGTAGCGCTCTGAAAGTCAATTTTCAGAGGCTAGCCCTCAAGAAAACAGGCAAGTTTGGGAAAATAAAGCTCAAATACTATGTTGTTGGGGTTCTTAGAACAATTGGAGATGGGTGAAAAATTGCATAATACTGGACCTTTAAGTCAAAATGATGAGTGCAGTCAACTGAAGATGGATCAGAAGCTCAAGCCGGGGTCAGTTAAAAGTAATATATCAACAGAAACTTTGACACAACAGAAAAAGTGAATAGTCCGGATGTGTGTGATGCATGCGCATCAAGTGGTCTAGCTGTAGTGACAAGTGCTTCCATGCACGCTGAATGCCAAGAGAGCGCTAAGCTGCCAATCATTAACCTGGCTCAAAGTGGTGAAAGGTGGCATGAACATGACCAACACTAAAGAGGAAATACCACACAATGACTGTTTTGGAACACAAACCACATTGTATTTAGTGCAGTTTCGAAGGTAAAAAAGGAATGACTTCTGAAACTTTCTGTATCTCATTAATTCGATTTTCTGTGGGCGCAATGTCAAGTAAATTCTTGTTTATTATTGTTTTAATTTTGGTTGATTATTGCAAACTAATCAAGTAATGATGCAAATATCAATCTTGATTAAAATAGGTTATGAAGCATATATGTTTTACAGCTCAAATAGCAGCGTGTGCTTCGAAGTTCGCCCACTTAATATGCAAACTCTGCGCTCCTTCTTGCTTGGAGATCAATACACAACTGGGAGCAGAAGGCAAACTTAACCTCAGGCTGGAGTATAATCAATAACCATGTGGCTCTCGCTAATTGAACTGCCACATTAATCAAATCAAAATTAAATCAAAGCACTTTTCGTACAAAACTGTAACACAAAGTGCTTTACATGATAAAATCAGAAAAATGAAAAACTGAAAAACAAAGACAACATCAGGTGTCCACCAGCCATGAGACACCCCCAACAGCCCTGGAAGGGGGAGGAGCCTGAGTACAACAATAGTTAATGAATAAAGAATTAGAAGCTTGATGATTAAAACATGTTCAATATGTAATGAGTAATAATAAACAACAACTACATTAGATAAGTGACAGTGATATGGCACCATAAAATAAACACTTCATTAGTAAAAAATGACATAAATTTGACTTTACAGTATCATTTCAAGTGTAGATTTACAGTCAATTACTGGCTATTGATTGAAATGACTTCCACAGTTAAAGTAGTAAGAATACAGGTAATCACTTTGATTCATCACCTGAATATACACTGTAATCTCACAGCTACACACTGCTGTATGACAGTAATACCATGGAAACAGCAGCAGTGATATTACAGTATATAGCAGAGTTGTAGTTTTGCTGTCATTCACAGTGAAATATTTACTTTAAAGTACTGGAATCCTCCCCATTCTGTACGAGCCCAGTGCAGCCTAAGAAAAAAAACTGACCATATAAAATTACAAGTTATTTGTACATGTGGTGGTGAAACATTTCATTTGTTCAATGCACTGAGATTATTATGTGAGATTTAAGAAAAAAAGTAAAATTGAGAATTGTGAAAGAAAGCTTACTAAGCATTTATCTGAGAAAGAGAAGGAAGGGAACTGAGAGAGGAAGCAGTGGTCGATGGTCGGGTTAGGCATTCTCTGAGAGGAAAGTCAATCCAGCATTCTTCATCCTCTTCTCCTCCATCGCTCCATCTCAATCAGGTCTTTACTCCACCTTTATAGTTGTGTTCCTACTCTCTTGAAAACACACATTCACACACACGTGCGCACACACACACAGCTCTCTTCAAGGTAAGCTAGCTGCTATTGATTGAATCTGAGAAGATGTCTAAGGCGGAGAGAACTGTTCAGGGCTTGGGGAATAGACTACTCTCAGGCCAGCTAATAGATAACGCAGATTGCCCCAAAGTGTGTGTGTGTGTGTGTGTGTGTTCTAGCAGTTGGGTAGAGAAGCCAGTCTTTTTTTTTTCTCTTCTCTCTGATTTTTTTCTTTCTTTTTTCCTTTTCTTTTTCCTGTTACTTGTTCTCTCTTCTTTCTTTTCCTCTTCTTTTTTTCTTACTTCTTCTTTTTTCTCTCTTCTTTCTTTTCTCTTCTTTTTCCTCAGATTGTTACCATATTCTGATATAAGTTGCCCTTCTGGACACTCACCTTATTATTTAAATAAATTTACAAATAAATGTGAGGACATTAGTCCAAATTGGTAGCCATGTTAAATATTCCCACATCCAATTTAAGTACCGATGATAAAATAATGACTAGTAAGAGGAATAACAATAATGGCTTTAATATATACAGACAAATGTATGAGAAGCTTTACCAGCTCCATTGACTGGGGCACAGAGTAGAAACACTTCAGTCCTCCTGATGCTCTGATAACGCAGCTGATAGAGCTGAAGGAGCTGAATGACCCCCTTGGAGCCCAGCGATAAAGGGAAATATTATGTGGAAAACTGTGATATTTACTTATGCGGAACAAATATTTAAGACAGCTGCTAAGAATGAAAGGAAATAATTAAACTGTATGCTGTGGGATGATAAACCTGTTTCCATTTAGTAGAATCTTGCTTTCCTGAAGTCATTTGGTTTGGCTTGTTGAAATGCTCATAAAGTCAATGATTAATCAGCGTACCATGTCAACTTTGCCTTGCAGCTACTCTGAGAACACGCAATCCTACATTATAAATGCATCACTGAGGAATCTGTGGTTGTTTCTGGATTCTGTCTGTCATTGTTTTGTGTTGTTTCAAAGTTATGTAAAAAAAATCCTGCACACATCCACCCTTACCTTCTTCTACTTTTGGAGAACAACTTGTTATGAGCCTTCTACAAAGCTGCATGATGACAGAATCATTTGATAGGTGTTTTTCTGTAGGAATACATCTAAAAAAGAACAAAAATCTCATATGGGGGCGGGGCTCTCCAGGACTGGACTTGGGGACATCCACAATATATTTGCAGATCAAAAGGTAAATATGCTGCTAGTGTGATATTATCGTCCCGATATTATCAGCAAATATTTGCCATAAAATGTGAGCTTTATGTTACTTAATTTACTTTGTTTATGGAGTTACAGTGGTAACTAGTGGTGGCAAAGAATATTGTTTGGGTTTCCCGTCCTGACCTTTCAATTTGTGTCATTTCCTGTCAAAACTGGATGTCCTGGAACTTACTAGAAATGTCTTGTTAACCTCCATTCTGTGAGCTAAAGCAACGTCAGTAATATTTTCCGTTGTCGACAGTGTTTATGATACATTTCTTGGTGCGTGTTTCATAGATATTAATCTAGCTCACAGCTGAACGCTAAGCTAACGTTAACGCTAACTCGCAAGCTATATTATATCTTGGTCCCCCTTGAAAACGAGATGTTACATCTCAAGAGACTTTCCAGTTTCCACAAATACATTTCAAATCAACTTGCACCACATGTACAAAGTGATATGTTTGTTACACTATATTTAAAGGTTTATTTATTGTCCAACAAATAGATCACATATAACACCGGCAGACCCCCGCGACCCTGTTAAACGGGAAAATGGATGGATATAACATTTCTCATATAGTTTGTACTTTTTTTTTTTTTTTCATTTTGTTCGTCATTTAGCAGGATTACTTAACGAATTTTGATGAAATTTTGACCAAAGATAGAACTTAGAACCAT
Organism: Gouania willdenowi; assembly: GCF_900634775.1. Lineage (NCBI taxonomy): Eukaryota > Metazoa > Chordata > Actinopteri > Blenniiformes > Gobiesocidae > Gouania > Gouania willdenowi. Next base: position 23,670,419 of record NC_041051.1, read on the forward strand.
GGAAGACTCCGGATCAACATACTGATTCTTGATCAGTTAAAAAATAAAAATAAAAAATCCCTATTTCTCATCTTTGGAGAAATTTTTAAAATCCATATCTTGGTTTGTCATTGACCAATCTTTATAAAGTTTGACTCAGCTATGTCGGGTTGCATCTATTGTATTAATAAGGATATACATTTCTCCCAAGCCCTTAAAGTTATTTAGTCTTTGTTAACAAGTAACAATTATTTTATTGAGTTAATTTTGCAACTTTATTGAAACCATTGGTGTATTGGTCATTTTAATTCATGTTAAAACTTTTCAATGGCCTTTTCTTGTTTTCAGCCATTTTTATGATTAATTTTCATTTTTTAATTAATAGTAATCCAACAAAGAATCTCAGCTATTTGTCATCTCTATATTTAATTAATCTACATATAAATCTAGGTTGTATTGGGAGTAAGATTCTTCCCAACATGTTGACATATAACTAATCTCTTTATGTCTTTCAATGCCATACATTTTAATGGGAAGCTTTTCCATTTCATTCTTATGTCATTACACAGCCGCTATAACTGCTCCTATGGCCATTCTCTCAATATCTACAAATCAATACCAACAAATGCAAGCCGTTCTTCTGGTACATGTCGCAGCTAAATCTTTTTGACATTTTTATGAAGAGCAGCCTCACAACACAAGCAGCAGCACTCAAATTGAATATTGATTCTAATGATCTCTTCTTTGGGGCCGCAAGATATGAATCTTAATGAAGCCGAAAGAAATGCAGTGCACTCTCAATTTCAGGAAAACTTTTTACAGACCCTTGGGGAAATTCACTGTTAATATGATGGATCTGCTTCGTTCCTCACTTTTTAAATACATTCCAGTAAACTTTTTCAAACTATGGTGAGTCTTTTAGTAAATTTGCTTCAGTCTCTTGGGTAGCAATTTATTTCTTAGTGAGTCTGTAATCACAATTAGAAGTGAACTTTTTAGATAAAATGCACTGCTGCAGAGAGGACAAGGCTCACCAAGAATCATAAATCCTCCGTTTGCTGAAGGAAGCCTAATAGTCTCCAATTAACTTTACCATTACCAAGCCTGGGAGTCATCTATACAGGGAGTGATTTGTTACTTATTGTTCCTAAAATATATTCAACAGGAGGTTTTTATAGGATTTATGGGTTGTATAATAACATGGAAGAAATAAAACTTTGAAATGTAATAATTTGTAGTAATTTGAGACATTATAAAAAATAGTATTAATCCATATCATATAAACAAAGCTCAAATAATGAGGAGACAAGAGACTCGAAAACAAACTCTACCAAAGAACCCCAGACCTGTTTTAAACATGTTCACATGGAGAGCCTGTGACTTCCCATCATCATGGAAAACAGACGGAAAATACTTAATTCTAACCCTAACCCTGTAACTAAACTATGTGAGCTGTTTTTTTCTTTATTTGAGTTAAAATCAGGCAGCAAATGACACAGAAACACCTTACAGTAGGGGTGTAATGATTTGTTTTAACAACGGTTCGATCCGTAACCATTCAGTGACTTAAAATCGATTCAGTAACTTTTTAGGCAAAATATTAATTCAACCAGTGTGACTGAAATAAATACCTGAATACTGGACAGTGCAGGTGAGCTTTCTTGGAATCCTGTTTCTTGTAAAGGCATAATTCATAAATTAATTATGAACATAAACAAACAAGTAAATATAATTTAATAGCAAATGTATTCACCGTTTATTAGAATAAAGTCCAACCAACACTTCAGTTTAAATTAACAGGATGTTAACCTTTTCTGCTCTCATTTTTGAATATGTTTTCAATAAAAACGCATAGGCCTATTAGGTTTATTAGACTCTTCTGCTTGTTTTTTCAACATAAAAATAATACAAATATCAAAAATGAAGTGCAGCCCAGATCTGTTCAGGTTAAATGAGCAGATGTTGAACCTGCTATGGTGAGCCTGAGGCTTTCTGCAGAGCTAATGCTAACGAGCTTACGCTAATGAATTAACGCTAACGAGCTAATGCTAACGAGCTAATGCTAATGAATTAACGCTAACGAGCTAATGCTAACGAGCTAGCGCTACAATACGTTGCTGTTGCTGCAGTGAACGCAACCAGAAGGGCTTGGCGAGATCGACGGTCGACACATCGAGCGACTCCTTTAGAATATCCATCCGCAGTCACTGTACGCCCGGTAGCACTGTACTTTATGCTGTTCTTTTTGATTTAATATTCTTTAATGATGTTGTGTGTGTTTACTTAAAGGAGTTTTAATGGGCCGTGTTGGAAGACAAATTTCTGCTTTTTTGAACAGACAATAAAGTTCTATTCTATTCTATTCTAAGTCTGTGCAAAAGCCAAAGTGTTTCCACACACTTGGTGAATTGATCGTTTTCTCATTTTCCGGCTTCTCCTCCAAGTTTTGCAATAATGTCACAGACAGCTGACAGCTTATTAAAAGTTATTTTAAAACACAACTATATACGGTCTGCTGTGCTTAAATCCAATACGTTATTTTCTTGTATCGATACAATTGATTGATTACCTTTTAAAACAATTTTAGATTCTATAGTGTCATCCAGAAGGCTGGGCACAGATTGATGTAGTTGGATCGTGGGAATATAAATGAATCGATTAATTGATCTAATGGATGAATCGTTAAACCCTTACCTTACATGCGACTTTTGATAGAATATCACACATTTACACGTTATTATTTCCCCAGAAAACGGGTGACTGAATGTCTAGCAAGAAGTGGAACAAATGGACAAATGTCAAATTTTACTCATAATCTCGTTCAAAATCTCATGCTACATAACCACACAGCTGAGTAGGACTTTGTGCAAATAATGAGGGTAATTCGTCAGTCGCCAAATGGAAATAGCTAAATGACACGGCCTAAACCCTCACTTACATGTTTTAAGACCATATATCAAGCATTTCCATGGTATTTTCCATAAAAGGGGCGGCAGCAGACGGACATATCAAATTTCTCACGACGCAACCGTAATTTCAGCATAACCCTCCTGGCTTCCATAAATTAATAATAGTAGTTGAGCATGTTTGGTACAATTTGGGGAAGTGTAATAGCCAGTAAAGTCATCTGCACAGGGAAAGACAAGGAAACAAAAACAAAACAGGCTTCACTTTATAGTGAAACTCCTTTGCCATTTTTACCAATTTTGATAAATGCTTTGGTTCAGAAACAATAGTAGAGAAATAAATATATTTACATTGTCAGCTCTTTATGTATTTCTTAAATTTATCTCCTTTGTATCTCACACTGTTCTTTGGCGTTATTTTTCATATGTTTGCAAAGTCTATATTCTGTGTTCACATCGAGACATTTCTCCATCGAAACATGACTTCTGTGGTTATACATTATTTCACAGTGTGAGGTTTCAGACGTAATGCTGACATTTGAGTTTCACCGGCAGTCTTCAATGACTATTGCCACCAGCTCTCAATTGTCTTGCTCTGCCATGCGTGACAGGGAAAGAGTCGCACTCTCACAAATGGGATAGCGAGCCACACTTTAATGCACACACACACACGCACACACACGCACTGAGGTGCCGCATAGCAAATATCAGGTTTATCTAAAATACAAAAAAGACCCTTTATACTGAATATTGCATTTGGACCTTAAGGAAAGAGATAACCATGTTCAGTATATTTTACACTAAAGTCAGACAACAATGAATTGATTAAAGAATGTGGACATGTATCTGGCAGCTAGCCACTCATTTAAATAACAAGTTCACTAGAAGTAAGGTACAAAAAATAGATCAAAACAAAACCATAAACCTAATTTTTCCTACATACATGTTTAGAAATGTGGTGATATGGGTTGATAAGGATGTGTATAATTTGGAGTATTTTCTGAAAATGTTTATGTCTTCAGGTGAGTGTTTCAGCTTGAAATGAAATTGAACTAAAGCCATTTATTTTAATAGTTCACAGACACATATTCCCCATTAAACTCTTAAATGTCAAAACATCAGAAAAGAAACCACACTGCATTAAAAGGAAGATTGTCTTGTAAAGATATAGTTCTGTTTTTTTCGGTGTAAACCAACAAAGTTGTTTCTAATTATTCTTTTCGTTTTGAATGAGTCTATTTCATGCTTAGTTTACAATGTTCCACATCGCTCCACAATCTATTAGATCATAGATGTGCAGCTTTTCTCACAGCAGGGCCACAAATGTGTGATTGTATCTGATCTGAGGGTCACATGATCAGCATTTATGTCAGCATTAGAATAATGACCAATCAGAGCAATAACACATGGAACTACAAAGGGTTTCTGTATTTTTGTGGATGTTTGGTTTGTTTGTGCAGTAATTCTTGTGTATTTGTGTTGTCCTTTTATATTTTTATGTGTGTTTTTTCATCCTTTTGTGTATTTCTCTAAATTTATTGTTTTCTTTTTGTCATTTATGTTGTCATTTTGTGTATTGTTTTACACATATTTCTGTTATTTTGTTGCCCTTTTGTGTAATATTCTGTATTTTTAATTTTTGGGATTGATTATGTGACGTACAATAATAATTGCAGACAGGAAATGAATGTCTGTCCTTGTCCTTCTCCTATTAATTACTTAAATTGTATTCAGCAAAAAGGTTAAGATATAGGTATACGTGACTGTTGGTCATGTGATATATAATCAAATTGCAAATATTTACACAGTTTCTTTTCAAATAATCTCAGGGGTGCCACGGCATTAAAAATAAAAGCATACAGTAAAAATGAAGTCCAACAGTAGTATCTATTCAGACAAACCTGATGATTATTCAGTGGATTGTTAAGCAAAATAGCCCTAACAATGATACACTGCATCAGCTTAACTGACGTCATAAACACACACACACACACGGTGCTGTTTTTATTTCGCTGGAAAAATGCAGCTGCATTTGCTGTCCATCCTGCTACACCATTTGTTAATTAAAGAAACAACTATCTCCCGTTTCTCTCTTCACTAATCACAAGCTGTCAGACTGAAGTAGGAAAACCCAGAGATATGGCCCCATTCTCTCCACTCAAACAGCCAATTATTGGAGCGAAGCGAAATAGTAGCATTCCAATGTTTGCTTGTGCTTTACAGTGGAAACACACATCCCATAAAACATCACTGGCTTTTTCTTTCATTCAGTCGTAATGGAGGCAAAGGTAATTCACTATCAAAGAGTTATTTTACCTTCAGGAAATAAACACAAACATAGACATTTGAAAAAAAATCTCATTTCATTTCAACCTAATTTCATTTATAAATACAAGAAGTAATCCCATTGCAATGATCAAAAAGTTATTTATAAAGGAGAAAACCCAACATTTCCACAAGAGCAAGAATCAGTGAGGAACAAACTAGAACAAAAATGGAGTCAAGACAATCACTATCCCCCTGTATGGACAAGAAACACAAGAAATCACATAAAAAATGAGGTAAAAACACTTCTATGCATCCATCTATGGGACTACACATCCCACAATGCAATGCATGAAAATGTCAATAAACAGTTGGGCTTCTTATGATCATGATTTTGCACCTAGTAAAACAGATGTGACGTTTAAAAATGTTCTATCTTCATATTGCAATTATTTTCATAATGGGATCATAAAAATTTTCAAGTAATCAGGAGACAATACCAATCACAAAATAGAAATGCTTTCAGATTTCTACAAATCCATCACCACATAAATAGTTTTATGCCAAAGAACAAAATTCTTTTAGATATGCCTATTTTCAAGATTTTTACTGAAGCACATGTGGCGGACTCGGGTTTTAAATTGATTTCTAGATTATATTAGGACTATTAAGAGACTGAAACGGTAAACACTGAATATATAAAACAAAGATGTGAAAGAGAATCAAATAATCATAATTGCACCTTTCAGTGGAAAATCACTAGTTCTTTTTTTTTTTTTGAAAAAATAAAAAATAAAAAATGAATAAAAGTTCACATTATTCAGGCACTTCCAGCTGTTGGAGAAAATGTGGTGCCCAGAGAGTGTCACAATATCATATGTTTTGGCCATGCCATTACTACAAAATGTTTTGAATTTGGTTCAAATCAAATTGAAAATCATTTTAAATCAACGAACAACTTTAAAATGGGACGAACTACGATTTGGCGCGTTATGTTCTACTAATGCAGATAAAGAGACGAAATGTCTGTTTGGTATGCTGAGTTTAGCAGCGCAAAAATCTATTACAAAAAGATGGTTAAATTCTTTATCTTCGAACTTGGATGATTGGTATAATTTTGTATATGCAATTTTTGTTATGAAACAAATTACATTTCATAAAAAAATTCAAATAGACAAGTTTGACAAAATCTGGGAGAAATGGAAATCTTATATCTTGCCCCAGAGGCCTGAGTTAGTATGATCCTCTGTATTACATGTATAAGTAACACAATCATATAATTGTATTATGTACACCTCTTGTTCTTTTTTTGTTGTTCTGCTGTATGGGAAATTTTGAAAAAAAAGAAAATGTCAATAAGTGTTTAATGCTGCATCGCAAATTTGCATGACTGGAGCACCGTGCGAATGCTTCTGCAGGATCAAAAAATGTTTTCCCCATATTTGCTTTATAAAATATTTTGCCTCTCACCGTGTCTTCCCATTGACTTTGTATGTAATCTGGCCATGCAAACATTTTGCGCTGCGTCCGGTGTAAGCGCAGCATTACATGGCTGTAATGTATGTATATACTTTTGAATCTTTTTCTCTTTACTGTCATCGAAACAGCCTAAAGTACATGAAGATTTGCTTTTTATTTGAAAAACACAAACTTCAGGCACGGGAACAACTGGAAATACAGTGGTTGTGGCAAATCCTGTGACTCAGCACAATGATGGTTCTGGTCGTTCCAATGGCTGAAGTCCATGTTTACTTGCAATCTTCAGCCACTTTGTGTTAGCCATCTTTAGCCACTGAAGCTGGCGATTCCACAAAGTCCCCATCATGCGCACATCATAGCTAATTTGTGGCCACAATCATTTTTTTGACCGCGTCACGTCTATGACTCAATACGTTACTGTTAGAATTTGTATTAATTTGAGTCTCTAATGTGTGTGTGTATGTGTTCGTGAAAAATGGAGAGAAAGGCTGGTGAAAACCTTTTTTTTTTTTTTTTGCTAACTCCCATGGATGCAATTCATGCTTTAAGAGTAATTCTAATTAAAGTGAGCCAAGATGACAAAACACTGTCCCAAGAGGACTAAACGCTTCTGGACAAACTCAAGGCAGACATGGCAGAAGATGAACAGGGACATTATGAAATGCCATTACCCTTGAAAGAAAGGCTTCACATGCCTGATAACAAATGGCCTGCGGCGGTTACACTTAAAGTGAACATTCTCCATAGAGTGCCATCATAAAGATGATTGTCTCTTACAAATATGCTTCATCCTGTCAACAGAATCTGGCTGAGGAATATTGTTGACCTTGTCAACAGAGACTTTTGTATAGAAGATTAGAGCCTAGGCACAGACACAGGTGAGATGTTTACAATACCCACTCAACTGTGAGTTTTACAGATATTTTCACAGTCTTTGTAAATGTAAGACATGTAAGAAGGATTGAAGGGTTGATTTTGGCTCATTTTGTTGGGGAAAGACTCTAGGGTGATGAGGTGGCACTGAAGGAGTTCTCTTTACACATTCAGTGTGACTCTCAAGCTATTCATCTTTTCAAATAAATATGTTTTTGTGATTAGATATTAGAATATTTGATAAAAAAAAAATAAATACTGTGTGTTGCTCAGTGAAAACAGTGTAAGATCACGTTGTTATAAAGCCAGGGTGGTTGGAGAAAACATTTGTGAACGTAGTGAATATTGTATAATATTACTCAAAGTTTTTGGCATTAAAATGCTTTTAATTACTGTTTTACCACCGACATGCGTTTCTACGCGAGTGCCATCGTTGTTGTGGGACGTCAGACAAATGATTTTAGAAAAAGTCAGACTTTACCGTGTAGGAGCTCTTACTCCAGGTGGCAACCCCCGGTATATAAACCCAGAGTTTTGAGTTGGATTTAATACAGAATGAGGACAGGGACTTCCTGGTGACAAAGCAGCCTGTGAATGGGCTTAAGAGTCCGCATGTGGGGTGCAAGCAACTGATTGGCTGAAAAGCTTTTACTCAAAGCTTTCCCGAGCTGGTCATTGGATGAACAACAAATGGGTGTGATGGCCTTGATCAAAACTGGTGGGCTCAGTCCCACCCAGAGAGTCCAAGCTGCCTTCTTTAGGAGGCTTTGCTGGGTACAGCAGATCCATATCTGGGCTCCAGGCTGTATCATGCTGTGGCATGATTCACAAGTTCCAGTGTTGGAGTGCGGTTGGGTGTGTCTTTTGCTTGAGCCTGCTTCAAGGCCATCTGACAACTTCTTTAACGACAGCTAGTGTTTTGCTTGCTTTTCAACATCCATTGGATGAATAGATTCACATCCTGTAATGAATGGCACTATTGAATTCACAGATTGCCCTTTGGATTCTAAAGTTGACCTTGATTTCATTATACTGATAATCCAGTTAAAATAAGTGTGAGCCAAGGCTGAAAAAAAGAAATGTCAGAGTTTCTCACTGTGATGTGTTGCCCACTACAACACCTGAGTGAAAATATACGATAAGAAACAGAAACATGGTGGAGGAGAGACACATTTTTTTAATCAGATAAAAACAAAGTGTAGGCAATACAAAAAAGATGTAAAAGGTTAAAATTGCCTTGTTGTAGACAGAGTCAATGTTCTGAGTGAAGGAGAGCAGGTCATCCACTGTGCCCAGGTACTTGCAGGCCTCTACCTGCTCAACTGTCCCTGCAGTTCCAGGGGCTTAAAATTCAAGTGCTCATCGTCCAGAACAGCATTGCTCTTTTATCTTGGAGATATTTAATGCAGGACAACAGGGTGTTCACCTGCTGGTGGTAAGCAAACAAGGAGTACACATCCTTAAAGCGATTATCCGACGAATGAAAAGAGAGTGAGAAAATTCAAAAGCGAACGTCTCGATGTCCCTCCCTAAACAGCTCCACTTCCTCCCCCTGCCAATCTACCAGAAGCCACGCCTCTATTTTTGTGTGAGTGCATGGTGGAACATAAGAACGATGTTTAACACACCAACACACGTTTGGTATTGTTTTTCACTAATAAAACACTCATGGTAGTTTGATAAAAAAAACATGTTTATTACCCGTCCATGAGAAATGTCGCCAACTAAGGATCAGTTCGAAATCCTTTTAAAAGCCACAAGTCCCTCCCCCTAAGATGAACAGCCTGTTGTCAAGGTCTTTTTTTCTTCACACTGTTCCATGAACGGTATGTTGATTAGACGCTCTGACCTTTCCTTCACTTTCCCATGAACACCTGGGATCTTTGTCTCGGCTAACGAACTCTCGAGGTCATCTCTACGGCAACGCCGTCACACGTCATCGGCATTGGAGAACTGTGAGAGACATACGCTCACATGATCACTCACACTTTCACACCAACTTGTTTTTTTTATCGTCTTCTCCGGCCCCACCCCCTCCTCCTTTCCTGCAGATGGCAGCAGGAGGCGAGGCCGTAAGGGCAGCGCTACTCTGTGGCTGACCAGCGAAATACCCATCCTATGTTGTGTTTGTTGGTTTTTGTCGCAATGTTTGCTGAGGAGTTTTTTCCATGAATCCAAACTCCGCCCCTCTCTACAAGGGCCTAGTTCAGTTTTGTTTGTTTTTTCCTCTTCTTCTTACCCATTGTTCCATATTTTTCATCTAAGAAACGGAGCGCCGCCCTGCTGCTGGTTGCTCCAAAGTTCTCCTGTTTCTGTCCCCCCATGTTACATGTGATTGTCTTTTCATGTTTCTTGGTCAGGATGTAACTGAAACTGAACTTCCCCTAGGGGATTAATAAAGTATAATCAATCAATAATAATCAATCAATCAAAGGTGTATATATCGTAATTTCCGCACTGTTTTATTGGCTGCATTACAATAATTTAGCTATTTTTTAAGAAAAATCCACACAAATGCCGCAGCCTAACATAGCCCACACCCTAACGTGGGCCGCACCCTATTGGCTGATGAGGGTGCCAGTCAGACAACTCGGCCAATCAGAATGGGCAGGTCGGCGGGCTGCTGTACTCAAGTTAGGTTTCATGTAAGCGTCCATGTTTCAACTGATAAGTTTCCTTTACTACATGAAGTCACCTCCTCACTGCCCCAGTGATGCAGTACTGTATCAAGGCTGTTCTGATCTTGTCCGTCTGTCTGTCCCCCTTACGGAAGTGTCTCCATCAGCTCCGGAGTCCAGAGCACCGATCAATCCTGAACAAACCTAACGCAATGAATTACCAACTTAATGCTGTTTATCCTTCTATTACAAACTGGCTGACTTTTACTGCATCCACACGCAGCGGGCGCTCGCTCGCTCTCTCTCTGACAACATTTCTCCGTGTCATTGTTATGATGAGTCAGTGTGCATCATGACAAAATGAGTGATCAGAATGATTCTGTGTGAGCAAAAACAATTTAATGTTAACAATTTCATTTTTCAGGTCAATTTTGTGGCGGCATGAAGCTTATCAAACCGGGAAAAAAACCACAATTTAAGCCGCAGGGTTAAAAGCGTGAGAAAAAAGTAGCGGCTTATAGTCCGGAAATTATGGTATATACAGTACATTCCAGTTATACTATCATTATATCCTGTAATATACTGTATATGATACACATACAACATGGGGAAGTTGGTATAAACCAATTTTCCTTGGTGTAATATCCCCCCCAATCACATCCTCCTTCCTAGACCATTTGTAAAACTAAAATGGTCAGGAGTGACTCAGTCCACACCACTATCTCCAGAGGGATGGAGGAGAGTGTCCTCACAATAAAAAAACTCTCACCTCGTAGTTTTGCAGCTGCAACGTCAGTGAATGATTGTAGCTGTACAGAATCATAACGACTGTCTGCAAGAACACTGGTGCCCCCCTCCCATCACCTGGGACCCTCACCGTCCGTTTTACAGCCTGTTCTCACCCCTGGTGACAGAGAGAAGATCGAGGAGGTCGTGCAGGATTCTCAGGACCTCTATAGTATAAGTTACCAGGCTTTCCGGCTTGACAAGAGACTGCTCCTCATCCGCTCGCGTCCATTCTGAACACTGACTGGAAGTATGTGCTTGGTGCACTGCGTAGGCATCTGCATTATGCCCATAATGCACACCCACATAAATCCAACACAAAATATATAGACACACTCGAGAAAAACCTTAAACCTAAAACTAAACCCACCCGTTTAGAGATCATACTGTACGTCTAGTCCTCTCATTTGAAATCAGAAGCAGTGCCATCAGCTCTGAGCATGCTAAAACCAGCAAGAGCTCCATCTGTTGCAGTAAACTAATCAAATCTCCAACACAGAAACAAGGTGCAGGAAAACAGAAGAACAGGACAACTCCAAACACAGAACCAAGATATCATGAAGTATCTTTAACACAAAGAGGAAGAAGTCCAACTTTATAATGCAGAGAAAAAGATCTGAGGATGTCTGCATCCATGGAAGACGTTTGTGCTCAGCCCTCTAAGAACCTCCCAAACCAATGTGAGTGAATCAAGAAGAATGACCAGATTTGGTTTGCTTTAACACAGAGATGAACAACATTTGACAATAACTGCTCACATTTTCACCCTACTGTAGAGAGGGAGGGGGTGGGGAGATGGGGGTAGCTGTAGTCAGCATCCTTTATCGCCTCTAGTAACACAGCTACTCTCATTCCCTCACACACAAGTGTGCACAACATTACAGCAGTGCTCGTGCATGTACACACTCTCTCCCTGACACACACACACACACACACCTTTGCTTCTGTTCGCTCCAGTGATCGCAGTCCTACTGCTGTCGTGCCTCCACACCCACATGCATATACATACTGAAAAAGACTTAAACTGCAATCCCTCTCCCCCATGCGTGCACACACACACACACACACACACACACACACACACACACACACACACACACACACTGCAGCAGAGTCCCCTTCACTACATGCTGCAAACGCTCGGGTCTCCATCACATGGGGCTGCTGCAGCTTTCTTTGAAGCTTCTCTCCGCCTCGCTCCTCTCCTTCTCTCTCTCTCTCCCTCTCTCTCAATCCATCTTCCTTTTCTTTATTCTTTCTCCTCTTCCTTATTCCCTCGCTCGCTCACATCAGCTTATGTATTATTGGGGCTGAGGGGGGCTTGTGTTGTCAGCTCGAGGAGGGAACATGCAGCATCCTGGAGGAACATGTGTGGCGTTACCCAACGTGGATGCCTGTCCTCAGCTGTCCTGTGCTGCCCTCACCTTCATGTATTTACAGCAGGTGAGTGAGTGAGTGAGTGAGTGAGTGAGGTTTGGTAGAAATGAATCTACATCCTATCCACTTGTCATTTTTCAGTGCTGATGTTTAAGATATATGGACTGGAACAGAACACTGTGTACGTGTGTGTGAGTATGTGTGTGTGTGTGCGTGTGTTGAGGGGGAGCTGCGGTCCTGCTGTGTGGGGGTTTTTCCAGCTCTTCTTTGAGCATACAGCGGGGGAAGACCGAAAAGCTTCAGTGATGCTGACGTACGAGCTGTGAATTCCAACCAGACTGCTGCATACAGTAGTTTGTTTAGATCCACAGAAAATACACCACAGTCCTTAAACAGCTTGTTAGAGTGGCATTTTTTATGGAATGATTTGATTGAGTAAACTAAGCAAAGATTAGATGAATGAATTATTGTCAGTATCTGGTATTTGTTGATGGGAAGTTGAACGATGAATTGACAGGGGACGCCTACACACATTTAACAAGATGAGAAATAAATTGAGCTGATTCAGAGGCTCGTCAGCTGTCCCTGCATAAATACACACCCATCACTTTGCATTGGCTTTATCAGGCATCGTTATAGTATCCTGTATGAAACTATTCTACTGCAGACCTTTCAATATTACATGTGATCCAATGTTTTAATCACTGTGGAACTACACCAGTAAATGTTGTGTGTTTGAGGCCTAACAATGCAGTCTCTAAATCTTGGTTTGAGTCCTGCGACAGACCGGTTTCCTCTCCAGGATGTACCCCACCCGATGTCCGATGGAACGGCTACAGCAGCTGATTTTTAAACAAAGGGAAAATCAACTAAAACAAGTGATTAAACATTGTTTTAATTTCTCTGTTACCGAGTTTCAGTAGATCTATTCCAAATGTAGAGGTTGTTGGTTTGACTTGCTACACGTTTAGGAAAGATTGGTTTAAGGCTAACAACGTGCAGCACCGCTCTGTAGCACTACATCAGTGTGTACAAGCTTATAAAAGTTATTATGGGACATCTTAAGTGATGATCAATGCTCCATATAAGTCACTATATAAGGTATTTAAGAGTTAATCACTAGGACTTGGATGATATGCTGTTGTTCGATTTGATTTTATCACGATACTTGCATGCAAAGTCGATTCGATTCTGATTTATTGCGATTCGATAGCAATGATTGTTTTTTTTATTTTAATGCACCCAATGAACATCACATGTCAGTCAGTCGCTCTGACATTTATGTCAAAAGGATTCTGGGAAGAAATATAGAAATATCTAGAATATTAAATATAGTATTGTAGCTTTGACCCAAAAAGTCATATTTTTGATAAACTTTGCCTGAATTGTACTGCTAGCAGTACTTTATTTCTTCTTCTTTATTCATTACTTAAATAATGTATGGCAAACAGGAGCAACTGGTGGCCATAAACACACAAAATGACTAAAAAAAACACAAAACACAAATATTGCACAAAAGTGCTAAAAAGAATTGCACAAAAGGACAACAAAAATACACAAAATCAATCCAAAAAGACATTAGACAAATACCGTTATACACAGAATGACAGAAAAATTAACAAAATGAAAACAAAAATGACTTCAAAACACAAATGGTGACGGAGGCTGTTTTACTGCACCATCGGACCCTCCAACCACCACCAATACTCACTGACACACCTCAATCATACTAAATACACAAAATGACAAAAGAAATACACAAAGAGACAACTAAATACAAGAAATAACGGCAACAACACACAAAATTTCACCAAAAACATGCAAAATTACAAAGAAAATGCATAAAAAAGACAACACAAACACACAAATTCACTCCAAAAACACATAAGATGACTACAAATATGCACAAAATAACAGAAATGCACAAAATGAGAACAAAAAGAACTCCAAAACACAAAATGACTCCGAAATGGCTTCTTTATAACATACTAAACAACAACAAAAATATACAGAATGACTCCAAAAACAACAAAAAAAGGACAGAATGGCTCTCTAACACACCAAACAAACACAAAAACACACAAGAACAAAAACAGACCAAACCCTTCATCATTCCTTATATTCATCTTCAGATTGGTCATAATTCTAAATGCTGTGTTGATATTTTCATATTGTGACCCACGAGTCAATCATCTTTTTGTGGCCCTCGCTGCGATTACCGTTGCCCATCTTTGATGTGTGTTATGTCACAGTGTTGAGGAGTGAGTTACAGAAGCGTCGGGACACAAATGATGAATGGCGAGTGTTTCGCCACAGACTGAAAACCGTGAACAATGAACAAGAAAAGAAGAAAGCTCAACAGTAACAATACAAATGTTTCTCACCACCTTCTAAAGTCTCATGGATTTCTTCATATTTTCACGACTCATTAAATATTAAAATCAACAGCGTTCACTTTGCAGATAAGCAGACAGTTATTTTGGCTGCTCAGCCATTAAAAGAACATTTCATTTCCCGCATGACACATGCAAACATGATAAATAATTGATAACAATAGAGAAATCCTTTTTCCACACACTAACAATGAAAAGATGTTATTGCTGCTGCAAATACCACATCTGCTGAATGGATTATTCTTTCTTTTAGTGTTAAAGTGATGCCACGTATAGATCAGCAGTGAGGAGAGAGAATGGGAGTGTGTGCAGAAGCCTGGAGAATAGTAATATATTTTACTGGCACTCTGGGATGAAAGTGCTAACTGATGAGCAGAGAAACCAGAGTCTGCAATCTGCCAATTTGTCAGGCAGCAACTTTCTTCTTTGACCCTCGTGGCTTTACCCGGTGCTTTCATCCTTGTTATGACTGTTAGTTGTAGATGTGGCTGTTTCTTCTTTGGGGTGTGTTGGAGGGAGCGGGAGGATAGATGAACAACAAACACAGTCCTGCCAGCAGTGGAGCTCAGACTGGAAAAGCATTCACACATCATCAGCCATCCTTTCACGCACTCACTCACAGTTTGTAGGAGATGTGCAAGACACTATTGTTGCTACTCCAACACTAGCAGAACATCAGTTGCTACGAGCTGAAAATGTGGATGTGTGAAAAGGGGAAAAAAATGGCTTTTGTGTTGCAGCTTGTGTTTTCACAGATTGTGCTAATGTGTTGGTAAATCAGAGCCCAGCGTTGTGTATCCGTGTGTGCTCTGCCTGCACAGGGAATCTGGGTCTTTGAAGCTATATATAGTAGAGCTGTGTAAGACATTTTGAATTAATCTGAAAGTCCTCAGGGATTTTTAGTATGTGTGTTCATGTGTGTATGTGCAACATCCTCCAGCACCGCTGTGCGTTAATTATTTCTACATGTACGCTCAGTTTATCTGAATACATGCATTCCATGTTTCTGTTCTCAGGAAAGAGATCAATAGTTTACCACGACCGCAGTGAAAGTATAGATTATGTACAGTGACTGAATGCAGTGAATCAGACACAAAGGATATGGATGATATCAGGCTTTGTGGCAGAGATGATAAACAGAAGGATGATGCTTACACACAGCAGTGACAGTTTCCATCACTTGAGTGAAAGCTCAAGGCTTCACACATTATTATTGATCTCTCTTAGCGCAATGTGTGAACAACACATTCTCATTGATGATGATATACAGTCTTAAATAAATGGAGAACAACACATGTCGAAAAGGAAAAACATTTTAATGAACTGTTAATTGTTTTCTTTGCTTTATTTCTGTGCCCATTACCAGCTGTCTTTGTTAAAATTACGATACATGGAAGTGTTTTTACTTCATTCATACTGTGAATTCTTGTGTTTTATGGACAGTAATTGGCTTGGCTTCATATTTGTTCTATTTTGTTCCCAGTATTTCCAGTGATATCACCTGACTCCATCATACAGTTTATTTCAGCCAGATATTTCCATGTAAACCCTAAAACAGTTTATGGTTTTGCTGCAACTTTCAGTGAAAAAATACAGAAATGTGTTGGAAAGTCACTTTGGCAGTAAAAACACTTTTCTGCATCCATCCACAGGACTCCACACCCCACAATGCAAATGCTCCAAACTTTTCCAACAGTGGGGAGCAAAAAAAAACTTTCGAGCAAATACTCTTCGATTTATTGATCTGTTAGGCCTACGTATGTCTTTATCTGATTAAAATGTACCTTCTCCAGCAGCTTTGATTTCATTAATACATTAATTATGAGCCAGAGAGAGCAGTGCTACACCATCGCACATGGCTGGAAATGAAAGAGAGTAGATATGGAGTTATGTAAGCCATGGTTTAACGTGTAGAAAACTGTGGAGTTCTCTATGCTGCGTAAAAAGTGCATAAACATAGTAAAGGGTACCTGTCGTGGAAATGTATTGTACATAAAATCTGTTTAATATATTATCAATGAACAAATTATATAAAAAAAACAATTTTTGAAGGATTTTCAACCTCGTAACCTGGAATAACATGGCTCGAGCTTCCTGATTCCTGGAAAAGGAATTCCTTGTTCCACGTTAGTCGTATGAAGCCTGTGAAGTACAAAGACCACATGTGGAAAGACTGGGATGTAAAATTATGAGCACATTAATCCAGAAAAACATTTCACGCAGAAAAATATTGAGATGTGACAATCTGTGCTCATGGATGAATGGATGCACATTGATGTGGAATGTGCATTTCACATCCCACCCTGTGTCCATGCCTACATTTACATATTAATCCTCACCAACAGCAGCAAAGGAATTAATTAGGTAATTTTAGCAACATGAAAAACAGACACTTAAATTATATACAAATGTTAACAGTAGCCTATGCATATTTGTGTGTGTTTGTCCTAATCTTTAAGTCGTCTTGTGTTTTTTTGGAGTAATTTTGGGCTATTTTGGTTGTCAATGGTAGTTTTGTTGTCATTTTACATATTTTTGCTCTAATTGTATATCATTTTGTGAATTCTTGCAGGTTTTTTCACTAATTTTGTGAGGTTTTGGAACCATTTTTGTGTGTTTTACTTCCAGAGGCCAGTCCAAATTAGTCCAAGGGCTGCATGTTGTCCATGTCTGATTTAGCTCAAACACTTTAAATTGAGCTTTTATTTTGGTAAGAAGCCGTTCTTGCTGAAAGAGCAGATTTAAAGCACTGCATTCGACTGAAGACACAGGAAGTGTGTGATTGGAGATGGAAGGGCAATATATATTAAAAGTTTCAAACTAGCACTGGGTATCACCAGGTACCTCGCGATATGATATATTGCGATATTATTATTATTATTTTTCTCACAATAACGTTATTATTGCGATACGGCGATTAACCGATATATCACGGGAAATTTCATCCACGATACATTGCGATATCTGTGTCACTGAAGAAATTGTGTATCATGTATATATATATTGTTTTCTTCATGTCTTGTATGTTGCAATTAAAAATAATAATAATAAAAAAAAAAAAACTAAATACATTTTTTTTTAATCTATATTTGGCACCAGTGAACCGATAACGTATCGCGAGACGAAACCTCGCGATATACCGTCGTATTGATATTTTGGCACACCCCTATTTCATAAACATCATCCTGAAAGAATTAAAAAACATTAATATTGATATCCAACCTTATTTCGTGTCATGAGATAATAAATAGATTTTACTGCAGAATAATCAAGTATTTGGTTTTATCGTGCTGCAAACATGTACATGCTGTGGTTTGCAGTTTCAGCCGAAGCTCATTGCAAATGAGCTTTTACACACGCACACACACACACCTCTGCTGCACGGATGAAGTAACGGGAAGATGGAAAGAAAGCGAGCAGTGGAGGGAGGGATGAAGAAAGTGGATTAGAAAAGAAGCAGTTGAATCTACAGCAACAGCAGCCGGCCTCCGCCTTTGCCGAGAAACACAGCTCAGCTCTACTGATCACAAAGGGAAAACAATCAGGATGCATTCTGAAATCATTTACAGTAGGTTTTCACTAATTATAATCAGATAAACTGTTTTAAACCAAAGATTTAGTCAAGCATGAAAATCTGAATGCTGAGCAATTGACAGCAAAGCACATCATTCAACATCTGTCAATGTCATCTGTCACCGCAATTATTTTACTGACATGGGAAACTGGTGGCCACGTGTGGCCCTCGGTCTAACATTGTGTGTCCCCAAAGCAAATGCACAACAGGACACCAAAACACACAAAATGAGAGAAAAATAGACAAAACTAGAACAAAAATCCCAGAATAACAGATAAAAATACATAACACGACAACAAAAATACACAAAATGGCTCCAAGAACAGATAGGAATTGCTACTAAAAAAATACACAATAACAAAAAAAGCCACAAAGAAACAACAACACACAAAATGAGTCAAAATTTGACAAAAATACACAAAATGATCCAAAAAAACCCAACCAAGATCACTACAACAAACACACAAAAATAACCCCCAAAAATTTAAAAAACAACAACAAAATGTACAAACTATTTCCTTTGTCAGTGCTGTGATTGGTCATTATTCCAATGCTGACATGAATGTTGATACAGTCACATTTGTGGTCCTGCTGCGATAAAAGTTGCCGATCCGTGTATTACTCTACTCTGCCTGACTCGGTTGCGTTACTTTTTTAATGTCTTCTCATTAGACTCTGGAGTCTGTGACTGAACAAATGTTAGAAATGTACAACCCAACATTTTCATCTGATGTAACATTGATAAGGGATTTGTTTAACTGTTTCCATAAAGAACTAAAGCAAAGTTAGTTAGGTTTGGAAGGCGTATTTGAGCTCTTCAGCCCAGCAGTGTAAAGTCTAATTACTAATTAGAGTGAGTTTGGGGGCCCCTGTATGCCTGAGGGCCTCAGCCTGCACTAAGACACAGAGGACCACAGCCATGAGTCCATTGGCAGTCCCTCAGTGCAGCTGCAGAAGCCCCCTGTTAGTGTGTGTTAGCATGTGTGTGTTTCTGGCTGATAAAACAGTCTTCCCCACACATAAACACTCATGGCAACATGGCAAACCTTGTTTCTCTCCTTCCATTCTGTTCATCATCTCAGTGAAACATCCACTGGCTGGAAAACATGCAAGTAGCAAAGGCAGCAGAAGCTCCGTAGGAAGAGAAATTAGTCCCAAACTAAGAGGAAGGCTGATATGAATCGTTCTATCCTTGGCCGAGACACTTCATGCATATTACTTCTTAATTTATGACGGGGCTCTGCTATGAGCCAACTGTGACGACATATGTAGATTACCTCCATGAACGAGGTGTAAATTAAAGAAGCCCTGTCTGTCTTTGAGTTTCTGTTCTTAAAATGTATTCGAAAAAATAAAATCAGTTTTTATAGAAATACTGAAGTATTTGGTAAAGCACGTTGGATTTTTAGATTCACATTTTACACATAACATGATTAAAAACATTTGTAACATTCTTTTAAGAACAACATTGATACAACCCAGAGAATAGTTCCTAAAGCAGGATTCATAAGATGCATAAAGATAACAGGCTGCTTTTGTCTTGATTTTCCTCCTTCTCCACCAAGTACGACAAACTCCAGATTATCTTTTGTTTTATCAGATTATCCTCTAAAATGATCCTGTGGTCCGAGGTTTTGAATTTGTCCTGATAATCTGCTCTGAAACGGGTATTCATTCAATATTTACGATCTCAACTCATCGTATGTGTGATAAAGCTGATGACTTATGAACGCTGAACGGAATGCAGCCAATCAACAAGCAGCTGACTGAGGAACACATGATGACATGTTCAAGGCAACTCAGAATTCAGCAGTTCAGCAGCAGCATGTGGAAAAATCTCAAACATGGCTGACCGCTAGAATAATAGATTCCCCCCCCGAACTTTCCCGAAAATTAAGAGTTCCACCAAACCATTCTCGCTGTTTTCTATAAATGTTTCATTGAATCCATCCTCACATTTAATATCACTGTCTGGTTTAGTTCACTCACTCTCACTCACCGCAACACTCTTAATAAAATCAGCAACAAAATCATTGGTCAGGAACAGCAGTCACTCACTACCATCTACAACACCAGAGTCCTGAGGAAAGGCACCCAGATCTCCACTGATCCCTCACACACCTTGCTCCCTCACTACACTCTGCTGCCTTCGGGGCGCAGGTACAGGTCGCTCCCACTGAGGACTAAGAAGGCCAGCTCCAGCTTCCTCCATTCGCCTGTTAAATGGCTGATTGCCAAATCTGTAGTTGAGGACTATCAATTTTGGCCAATTTGTTTTTAATCTTTTATTGTTTTTTAATCTATTTATCAGGGCAGCGATTCTCAACTGGTGGGTCGCAGACAGATGGTCAAAAACAAATAAATACTCAATGTCTCTCATGCTGGACTTATCTTTTATTTTGAAAGGAACTTCTCTTTTGACAGGCATGCTGTGAAATGTTGCACAGGAAAATTTATAGATTCATGTTTGAAAAAGATTGTGTGTGTTTTTTTAAAAGCTATTTTTGAAAAACTAAATTTGGTTGGTTGAATTTGGTTGGTCGCAATTTAAAGGTCCCATATCGTGCATTTGTCATCCATCTTAATTTGTTCTACGAACCCCAAAAAACATAGTATTTGAGGTTTATTTTCCCAAACTCGCTTGTTTTCCAGAGTTTTAGCCCTCTAAAAAGTGACTTTCTGACCAACAGGCTGTTTGCTGCCTGCTTATGCATATTCATGAGGAGGCGTGTCTATACACCGACTTGCCTGCATGACCCGCCGCTCAAAAAAGTAGATTGGCATGATATAGGACCTTTAATAACGGTGGCAAAATGTGGGTCCCAGGGTGAGACCAGTTGAGAACTCCTGTATTAGGGAACTCATGAACGTCAGAATTTCTATGTGTGAATGGATACAGTATGTGCTGTGTTTTATTGTTTATGCACTGGTGCTTTCTCGGCAAATGAAGTTCCTAACGGATGAATAAAGTTCATTTGATCTGATTTCTGAGTTGTTTTAATTGTGCACTCAAAACAGTTTATTAGTACTGCTTGTGAGATTTTGAGTTTACTAGTCGTAGGCAACTAGTAAACCACATTTTTTTGTTTTGCTAGTAAAAGTTTTTAGCACACAGGTGCCCAAGTAATCCCTACTAGTAAAGCAAAAGCATCTACTAGTAAGCAAGGAAGACCAGACAAGTAAAAGAAAAGATTTGTTTGCTAGTGCTACTATAAAACTCAAAATCTCTCTAGTAGTCTGTTTTTAGTCTACTATTAGTACTTGTTAAGCTAAAAGACCTAATGCAAATAAAGTAGGAGGGATAAGAACCAAATCAAGCCCCCTGATTGGTTGTGATATTTTATAAGCCAATGAGAGGCTGAATTAACTTTTCCCTGCCCCCTTATTAGCATAGAAGACTTACTCGTAGCACTAATGAACATTTTTCTGAGTAAATGTATTTCTAGTGACCCTTTTTGCTTCACTAGTAACTTGTTCTTGTGCACTAGTAAACCTAAACTGAGTACATATTACTTATGTGAGTACTAGTAGAGCTCAACTATGGTTGATCTCACCGATGTTAACTTGATGCTCAAACTGCTTACCGCAGAGGCAAAATACGATGCATGGATG
The DNA here is from genome assembly GCF_900634775.1 of Gouania willdenowi. Lineage (NCBI taxonomy): Eukaryota > Metazoa > Chordata > Actinopteri > Blenniiformes > Gobiesocidae > Gouania > Gouania willdenowi. Next base: position 23,692,281 of record NC_041051.1, read on the forward strand.
CTTGAAAAAAGGTTTGAATTGAGTGGAGTGAAAGCAGGTTGGAGATGAAGAAAAGATGGATGTGGAGGCGAGGGAGACCTCATTATGTCTGTGGGATTTTAACTCCTTTTGATGATTTAGTAAGTAGAGAAGATGGAGGGGGAAGGAAGAGTGTTTCTCCTCCGTCCATGACACCATTCCAATCCCCTGCTCACCCCTGAAGAGAGAAAGAGAGGGAGGAAGAAGAAGAAAGGGAAGTGAGTGTCTTTAATTTAGAGAAATCCAAATGCGTGAAATCCTTTATTCTATCTGGGTCACTGTGTGCCTTACGGGCAGAAGGAAGACACACACACACACACACACACACACACACACACACACACACACACACACACACACACACACACACACACACACACACACACACACACACACACACGCACACGCACACGCACACGCACACACACACACACACACACACACACACACACACACACACACACACACACACACACACACACACACGTCTGCGTGTTGTAGTCGTAGCTCAGCGAACATGAACGATGTCACCTCCTAAACATTCTGACATTCCTGAGCTTTTCCAATCCAAAGAGAAGCTGGAACTGGTTCCCTCACATTGACACTCAACACAGAATTGGTTTCAACTTCCTCTTGTGATGGGAACCAGTTAACTGATGTTCTGTTGTTGTTTTCAGTGACAACATGGCTGCTGTTATAGTTATAGTTAGCGTTGGGCTAGAGCGGCGTCACTAGTTTAACTACTTTTCCCAGGAGCCTGTTTGTAACATTGCTGTTTTCTTCATCAACAATCTTTTCAGTAATTTAAGAGTAACTAAACCCCGAAAGCACTTTTTTGCTGAAAACAAATGTATTTGTGTGTTAAGTAGTTCTGTTGATTGACTCTAGTTCAACGCTAGACATTTTAGTCCATTTGGCATATTTTGTTGTACAATGTAAGAGTGACTGTTCTCCAAGGATTGAAACCCAGCTATTATAATTTAATTTTTGCAATTGGTTGAGAACAAGATTCTGTGATGTCATTGGACCATCTTGTGTCAAAAACCAGCACCGTTGGCTCCGCCCCTCCTATAAAAACTAGCACATGTGGACTCTGCAATCTGTGATGAGTAGGTTGGATTGAGAGAATTGTAAATAGAGAAGTAATGAGTAGCTAGTTTTGAAGTTACTAAGATTTAGGGTTATTTAAAGCTAAATTATCAGAAATCATAAATTAATCTAAACACACATTTCTGGTGTTTTCACTGAAAGATGCAACAAAACAATGGTTGATGTTTATTTTGGGGTTTATATGGATCAGAATCCAGCTGAAAAGGAATGTCTGTTGGAGTGAGGTATCACTAGGAATACTGGGAACAAACTAGAACAAAGATGGAGTCAAACCAATCACTGTCCTCCTTGTCTGGGGAAGAAACACAAGAAATCACAGAAAGAATGAAGTGAAAACACTTCTATACATCCATCTACAGGACTCCACATCCCACAATGCAATGCACCAAACATTACTAACAATGTCATTAAGATAGCGTTTACAGAGGAGATCAAAACAAACTTCCGAGCAGCAATTTCAATCTTTTACAACTTTTTTATAGCAAATATTTTTTATGATTTATTGATTAATGAGGCAAACACATTGTCTTTATCTGATTAACAAGTTCGGATAAACTACAGCCAGGCCCACAGAACGTCTCTGTGCCGAATATCACGTACAACTATCCCGAGAATCAAATGACTCGGTTCCACCGAGTAAAAAAGGTTTCCGAGAGGCTCTTGACATCCGCTCACAGAATATCCATGTCAAATTACAGATCAGTGCATTAACGGAGGAGTAGTCATTTAAAAAATGGGGCCCCCTGGCACCCACTGGGGCCCCATGGCACCCCCGTGGCACATACGGAGTAATGGGCCTCATTTATATATTGGCATGTGTCAATGATTCAGTACCACCAATTGTCACAATATTTGACTCACAAATAAATGAGAAAGCGAATTAAATGGGAAAAAAGGGGGGTGGGATGGATGTGGAGGCGAGGGAATCGGGCGTCTATGCGTACACATCCACAGATTATACCTACCAAATTTCAGCTTGATCCGTTTACAAATAACAGAGTAGCGATTTTAACTAGTGAACGCAACAAAAAGAATTAATTGCTAGTTAATTGTTACTTGGGTGAGTTTACTAGTTGCTGCATTTGAAAAGGAACTTCACTACTTACTTTACTTTCCCGTTTCTTAATTTACCATGATAGATACATGGACAAACATTACTCAGCCTGTGCATAGTGTTTATGGATTGATTGATTGATTGATTTCTACTCCATTAATCCCACAACCAAGTAATTCAGTTGTTAAAGCAGCAAACAAATAAGCATAAAAAGTTAAATATACAATAGTTTTTTGCAATCATGATTGGCTCCTTCTTAAATCAATAAAAAGAGTGGCTCTGTTATTAGGTGGCACTCTACTGGCTGATGAGGGTGTCAATCAAACTAATAATCAAAACGTTCAAGCTTGATGCTCCGGTTTGTATTGATGTAAATTCACTGTATTCTGAATGAGGGTCAGCGGATGAGTTTCCATCTACACATGAACTCACTTCCTCACTGCTCCATGTCTGCATACAGTCCATCTGTAGCGTTTTATGATCAGTTTTTACTGTAACAACTAAAGCTGCTGCAGCTGCTGAGCTCCGTCAGCTCAGACATCTGAAGCACGTCTTTTACCGTCCCGTGTTTGTAATACTATGCGAGCCTCGGAGCATCGACTCCGCCCACAACTCCTTAAGCTCCTTTTTTAACGTTCCGTTAACGGTGGCGTCCAGTGGTTGACCCAATGCACTCAATCCACCAGTGATGATGGCGGTACTGGAGTGTGTGTCTGCTATTACCACTCTGCCGTACCAGCAGACTAAACGTGGGAAAATACAGGTAACGCAGGAAAGCGCATTCCTATAGAATAGTAAAGTAGTTTTATTACCTTTATTTTAAGTGTAGTGCGTTACTGTACTGTGTTATCCAAAAAAGTTATATTGTTACTATAATGCATTACTTCCAACTCTAATCGTCTCCAGCAGCTTTAAGAGTCAATGTAACTCCTGTCATGATATATTTGTTTTTCGTTGACATGTTAGGACATTCACGTCATTTGGAAAGCTGCCCTGTTATTTTTATTTTGACGTGTGTCAGGTCAGCATTTTCTTATTGCCTCGTGTCAACTCGGACTCGAATATCTGACAACGGATCATTACGAGGAATGAGCAGCAAACAGCACACTCAGCAGTATAGTGACTTAATGAGAATGTGTGTATATCCCAACAAAAATCCCACACACACGGTGCAGGCAGAGCTGAGCGCGGCTCTCAGAGCTGGACTGACATCTTTCACAGCTGAACAAATGTTGCAGTTGAGCAGCGTTCATTGACATTGATTGATAAACTGTTTAACATTCATTCCAGATTCTCTGGGTTAGCTGTTGAGCAAGGGGATATCATTTGTCTCTCACGGACACACACACACACACAGCCTTGTGATGATTTTGTTGGCACTCTTTTTATGGCCGTGATGAAGGCAATAATGGCCGTAATAGAAGGAAGTCGTTAATGCATGTTTGATGATGATGTTAATGTTGGGATGATTTGGAGCGACTCTCTCAGGCTGTGTTTGTTGACTGGTGATCATCACACAGTTCCTCTTCCACAGTGGAAAACAATCAAATGGAAATTTCAATGTGACTCGAGAAAAACTTTCCCCCAACAGATGATTATCAACATGTTCAGCTGTTACAGCAGTCGCTTCAGTAAGCTATCACAAATAGAGAAACAAGGGAAAAAGGAAAGAAAACAGGGAAACTTAACAGCTTAACAGAATTATTCATTGTGACCAAGGAAACACATTTTTTACTTTTCAAACCACTCGTGCAGCTAATATTCATGCTACCTGATGAAGACACTAGATTATTTAACAGGTTTACTCTGATGACGATGCACATGATTATTGGTCAAAAATACTACTTGTGTGCATAAAAATCTACAGAAAAGAAATAAAAGTTCAGTCAGTTATTTATTTTATCAGACCGAAACATTAATTACAAGTGGTTATAATTATTAATTTTTTTTAATCAAATTTATTTTTTAAACATTTAGACAAAACTTTTTTTTTTAAGTATTTCAACTGATAATTTCTCATTTTGTTTTTTTTTTTATTAAAGTGTAAAGTGTAGATAAATTCATCCAGTGTGTGTGTGTGTGTGTGTGTTCCATGATGAAACTGAAAGGCAGCAATCATTCTGTCTGCATCAACAGATGATGAGTAATACAAAAACATGTTTGATTCAAGGAAGCTGTCAATGGATGAATGAAGGGCAGGAAAAACACACACTCATCACAGTAACACATAAAGATGATAAGCTATAAGTGTGTGTGTGTGTGTGTGTGTCCTTTCCACTGGTTTCTACAGAGGTGTGGCTACTTTTTATCCATTTTTGTTATTCCATGGTGTTTATGTTCTCTGTGCGAGTATTTGTTCACCAGTGAGTCGTTTAGTGGATTCAGATCTTAATGGCTCACTAAACTCCACAACACCTGTAATGGATGCCTTATGGATGCCTACACTCACTGTTTATTGGCATTTACTGTCCAGCGTATTGCTTGAGCTCCTCAGCAGTGGAATGAGATGAAAACCGTGCTCACGGATCGTCGGATAACGTTGTCCACACGGGTAAAGTTTCTAACGACGTGTGTGCGCAGCCGTCTCACATACAGTACTCAAGCCTGTCATCTTAACGCCTCACAGCTGGACTCCACATGGATTAACTTTCTTAAAAAACTTGTCCGAAATGGGTAAGAAACGTGTCAATGCACCATAAAGACAAAGAGATAAAACACCATCGTTAGAAAAAGACAGCGCTTAAAATACACAGAACCTCAATATACTCCGTCTCACCCACTCTACAGCAATCCGTCACTTCTGTCTTGTCCAACACCTTAAGTACATTGCTCATATAACTAGACTTCCTAACGCATTCTAATAATAAACCGTATACCAGAGACATATGGAAAAACTATGATAAACTTACGGGCCTTTCTGCTATTCAACAGCAACGGGAAATGCAAGATAAGTCAAAGTTCCTGCCTGTGGTGGAACGAATCCTTGGCAACCAACAAGCTGAAGCAGTGGAAGGGGAACATAGATGACGATAAAGCAGTGTTACAACATTTTTTACAAAAATACACACAAAGAATCGGAGTGTGCGTTCATAATTTGCTTCTCAGAGCATGGTAATGTGTGTGTGTGTGTGTGAGTCCTCCCTTGTGTATTTAATAACTGTGTGAGTATTTGTTCATTTGTGACTCATGAGTCATTTAGTAGATTCAGATCTTAACGGCTCACTAAACTCCACAGCACCTGTACCTGTCTTCATGTGTTTGCTAATGGATTGGATGCCTACACTCACCGTCTATTAAAGCAGTGTTACAACAACATTTTCACACAATAGCACACAAAGAATCAGAGTGCGCGTTCATACTCTGCTTCTCGGAGCACGGAATTGCGTGGGTGTGTGTGTGTGCATGAGGATTATTCCAGAATTATTTTATTTCTTGGCAGCACATTGACTCTCACACAAAATCTGCGTGTGAGTGTGTGTGTGTGAGTGAGAGAGAGAGAGTGAGGGGGGGAGGGGGGTTCCTGCGGCAGCAGAAGTGCTTGCATCAGCAGGTTCTTTCTGAGAGCCTCTCAAATCAAATGACCAAGAATAATGTGGAGAAAATGCTGAGGTCGGCAAGACACACACACACGCACGCACAGTTGAAACACACACGCACACAAATAGAGATCGCATGCAGAGACACACACATATACACACACTTAGAGAGACGGAGAGCTTCATGCTTTTTTTTTTATTACACATTTAAATGATCATTGTCTCATTGTTTTTTTTCCTTAAGACACAAAAAACATCATTCTCTAAACTTGTTTAATCAACCCATTTCTTTTGTAGTATAACATGTTTTTAAATTAAGGTATTTCCTCTGTTTTGTGATGAAAACAGTTTCTCTTCCATTGAGTCATACATTGTTATTTAGTCAGAGCTAAAGTCTAAAGTGTAAAAATCTTATAATGTCAATCATATTATGACAAATGAAATGGTCCCTGTAGGCTCGGTTATGTGTGTGTGTGTGTAACCTCAAGTGCTTTCATTTGATGAGCCGTTCTGTCTCAGACCAACGTAAACAACGCACCAAGAGAAAAAGTGTCAAATGTGTCAATGTCCATCGTTCCAAATGTTGGGCTTTAAAAAATACGATGAAGCCTGCAGAGGAACAAAGGAGATAAAGTGTGTGTGTGTGTGTGTGTGAGCCATGGACAGTTGGCTAAAAGACAGATTGTATTTAAGTTACCAATCACCAAAAGATAATAAAAAATAAAACCTGTCTTTATAAAGGATTCATCATATTATTTAATTCATCTGCTTTCGACTGTTTTAACGCCATTAACCATATGAAGTATGAATGGAAGAATTTCAGGAAGTTTACATGTAAACGGCATCTGATTACGTAAAGAACAAAATAAAAATTGATGCAGAATTTGGGAATCTTTAAAAAAAAAAAAAATAATAAAAAAAAATATATATATATACAGTATATATATAAAAAAAATATAAAAAAAAATATATATATATATATATCTAGAGCGTTAGAATTAAAGTTGCTTATTGCTGCCTTGGACTTAGGGTGAAGCAGCTTAGAGCCGTTCAAACACTGAAGGACCATCAAGACAAACCTGACAGAGTTTCACACCATGATTAATGAGGCCTTTGGGTTCTGTTGATTAGGCACTAAGCAGACATTCATTGCAGTGCAACACAAAACCTGGCTGGGATACACTTATGTGTCCTAAAAATGCTTAAAGTCTGTGTAAAGCAGAAATAAATTTGTGTTATGAGTTTATCACACCACAGAAACGTGTCATTGACCACTGAGCCGAATTTGAAAGATGAAAAAATCACTAAAGATATCAAATTAAGTCTCAAATTCCCGGAAAAACAAGCATTTCTCTTTGCTCTGAGACGCTAGGGGCGTGTCAGTTAGAGGCGCTGGAACCACGCCACACGTGGGAAGGGCGCCGCCTCCATATACTGTGTCTATGGGAGAGAGCAGTGTGAAAGTGGCTCCAGCATCAATAGGACTTCCAACAGTGCTCGGATGATGATTGAATGACTTTGTACATGTTTTAAGAATGCATTTATGACCTAAATGTGTTTAGAAAAAAATGTCAGAATTTGCTTTACACGGTCTTTAATTTCCTACTCTATTTTCTTCATTATTTTATTGCATAGAACAGATATTTATTAGATATTTTAGAATAGAGACCAATGTGAGCAATGTGTTTTTGTGTATTTATAGGTGGTTTTGTTGTGGTTGTGTGAGTTTTTAATTAATTTTGTGTGTTTCTGGAATAATTTTGTGTATTTTTCTGTCTTTTGGGGAATTTCTGTTGTCATTGTGAGTGGTTTTTGAGTTATGTGTTTTTGTTATTATTGTGTTCTTGTTGTGTCTCTGTCGTGTCTGTTCTCGATTTGTGCTTTTAATTTTCTGTATTTTTGCTGTTATTTTGTCTATTTTTGTTTCAATTTGTGTCTTTGGAGTCATTTTGTGTGTTTTATCAGTCATTTGAATTTTTTCACATTTTGTGCATTCCACTTAAATTCTGTGTGTGTTTGAATGCAGTTTTTTTTTTTTTTTAAATCTTTTTGTAATCCTTTTGTGTGTTTCTGGTGTTACTTTAAGTACTTTTGTAAACATTTTCTGCATTTACTCTTTTTTCAGACTTATTTTTTGTATTATGTTGTGCTTAATTTTTCTTCCAACTGCTTGAATTACAATTTTAGGGGGATTTCTTTTGGGGTCCGTGCGCTAAATAAGAGATTTTCATCTGATGGACTGATCTACATTAGTCAGCTCATGGGGTCATATGTTTCAAATGTGGATTACAGATTTTAACCATTCACATTTTTAAGAACAATTCTCTGTTCCTCCGTGCGTAACGTAGGCTGCTCTGCAGGGTTTCTCCGTGTTTGTGATTGGTCAGATGCTGCAAACTCCGCCCTTTTTATGTGAGCGTACATGCAGCCAGGTTGGGGGTCACCTGGGTTAAGTTAATGTGTTGCTAACCAGCTTCGTAGTACAGGCCTCATGTCTGCGGTAGAATGTTCGACCCGTCCACCTTGTGAGAGCGTGTTGGGAGCAGACGGATTAGGAACGTTCACGACCTGCAGGAAATGAACACGCGGAGCAAAAATAATCGACTTCTATTCTTGCTCCATAATTGTAGTTTGTAGCTTTGTGAGTGTTTGTAATTGTAATGAGTAATAACGTAAACAGAGGCAAATAAATCAGACTGAAGGAGGTAAACACACACACACACACACACACACACTTGAGGAGAGAAATCAATCAGTGGAACAGATAGCCTGAGTGTGTCACTCTCTCTCTCTTTCGGCGGGCCTGTTGTGTCTGTGTCTCTCGCTCTCTGCTGCTCATGATAAGTGGGTTAAGCTCCTCTGGGTTAATTGGACTGTTGCAGATGTGACTAATTTGCTGGATGCAGGCACCGCAGAATACTAAATACCCCGTAGACTGTGTGCATGTGAGCGGGACGGGGCATCTTTCTAACATGTGTGTGCAAGATATCATATTATTAAGCTGTTTGCTTTACACGGCCTGCTGTTTAATAAATCTTGGCCCCATTATTCTATAATACAGAGGAACAGCTCCGATCACAGCGAGGCCACAAGAACGTGATCAGTGATCTGATCTGAGGGTCACGTTATCAATATTCATGTCAGCATTAGAATAATGACCAATCTGAGCATTGTTACAACAAAGAACAAAGAAAGGTTTGTGCGTGCTTGGAGTTTTTATGTTTGTCGTCCTTTGGGGCTTTTGGAGTCATTTTTGTGTATTTATGTTGTCATTTTGTGTCATTTTAATGTATTTTTTGATTCTTTTGTGTATTTTGTTGTTGTTTTGTGTTTGTAATCGTTTTTGTGTTTGTTTGACATTTTATATATCTTCTCCCAATTTATGTATTTATTCTTATTTTTGTCATACCTTTGTGTATTTTTTGTAATTTTGTATTTTTTGGAGTTATTTTGTGTGTTTACTTCTGGGGCCACACCAAATTAAAATGAGGGTTGCTTGTATTATTATTATGATTTAAGCTACTTACTGTATATTTTACACAAATTATTATATTTTTAGGGGCCCCGGGGCCACTGGTTGCGTAAAAAAGGCTTTTACGTGACTTTATTCAGTGAAAGTTTAACCTGATAAACATATTTATAAAGACCCTAATTAATGTATTTTTGTTTATGTGTGTGTTAACCTGTCACCGCCGAGCAACAGCTGTTTTTGGGTTGGCTTTTTATTGTAGGCGTTGTTTAACTTTAATGGAGAAATAAACTTTAAACTTTGACAGACATTTTTTTTTTTTGAAAAGCTACTAAAGATTCTGGAGACTATTCTCGGTCTCATCAAGCAATAAATTCAAGATTATTTGCTTGAAAAAAATTGCTGCGCGAAAGTTTGTTTTAATCTCCACTATTAACACTATAAAGTTTTGTGCGTTGCATTGTGGGGTGTGGAGTCCTGTAAACGGACGCATAGAAGTGTTTTTACTTCCTCTAACTCTCTCCCAAGCTCACTCTCACAATCTGCACACCAAATCAAACAATAAGTAGGTTATTTTCCAAGATAACTGATTGGTCAAGAGGCGGGGCTTTATACTCGCTCAGATCTTACCCATCTTACCAGGTTAGCCGTTCAGCGTATGATGTTAACCAGTGTCATAGTACAGCACACACGGAATAAATCCTGATGTTAGTGCGTTAAGAGGAAATCCAGCTTCTGAGTACAGGCCCTCAAACTCTGCTTCAAACGAACAAATATGTCTCAATGAGGATTTAATGGAGGCAGGCCTGCTTTATTTACCAGTGGCAACTCTTTGCAGGTTATGTGTGTGTGTTGAACTCCTCAGTGGTGTGTTGAACAGAATGGGAAGTGACAGATTCACTAAAGGACAAAGTGCCCGGCGCACAGGCTGGTGTAACACACATGCATGATGCACGCACACACACGAACATGCACATACTCATTCACATGTGGAATGGAGAGCAAGTGTCTGATTATTACTGTTGCAGTGACTTCCTTTTCTACAAATGTGCCGTTGAGATGAAAAATCAAGTCAGTGTATTGGTGTGTATTGGGTTTCTTTGGGTTTTGCAGGTTTGCCAAAAATTGGCAAGAACCAAGGAGACAAAAGAAGAGCTTTCTATTCTTTATCATTGCTTTTCTCATTTTTCTTATTCTTTTATACAAGAAATCCCATTGGAATGGAATATATAAGAAAGTTACAATATCTAAAGCATGGTCAAAAAACTGTTGCTTAGATTTCATATTCAGCTTAACAAATATGATTGACGTACATTACATCCAGTCGCCATAATGAATTAGGAGTGACATCATTACGCAGTCAACAAATCAAGAGTTTTACCACGTAAATACATTATGTATTTTAAACTCATTTAAAACATATGAATTATGATCAAATTAAAATGATCATTCGGAAAATGTAATATTTACTTAACACAAATATTACCGGTACTATAATTAAAATAGTAGCTTTATGGCCCTAACAGACATTGTTGTAAATGTTTTGTGCATTGCATTGTGGGATATGGAGTGCTGTAGATGGATGCATAGAAGTGACAAAGTGACTTTGAAACACACTTCTGGTGTTTTCACTGAAAGTTGCAGCAAAACAATGGAGGATGTTTATTTTGGGGTTTCCACGGAAAGATCTGAATCTGACCAAAATTGACTGTGTGTCGGAGTGAGGTGATATCACTGGGAATACTGGGGAAAAAAAAGATTACAAATGGAGTCAACCAATCACTGACCTCCTTGTCTGGAAAAGAAACACAAGAAATCACAGTAAGAATGAAGTAAAAACACTTATTTGCATCTGTCTACAGGACTCCACATCCCACAATGCAATGCAGGAAACTTGACCAACAATGTCAATAAGAGAATGTTTACTATGGAGATCAAGAACAAACTTTCGAGCAGCAATTTCAACCTTAATGATCCTTTATTTTAAATCTTTGATGTATTGATCAATGAGATCTACTCTGTCTGTACTGATTAAACATTTTGTTCTCCAAAAGCTTTAACATAAAACTAGAGCACAAGGTCAAATTAAAGTAGCGTGACTTTCTTTTCCTTCCCCGTGCTAGTCCATTGTCTTGTCGTAATACAAAGACAACTAGGTGATGCTACACTTTTGACAATTTGATTAAACACGATTTAATGGAGCTGACCTCCATTAAGTCAGGGTCCCAAGATTAAGCAATAAAAGCCATTACACTTGTGTCATCCAGTAGTATTATCCTCTATTGTTTAAAAATCACTATCCAATTTTCAATTAAATCATTTCCTGCTAAATGGAACCCAGAATACTAAGAGGTCAACTTCAAACTTAAGCTCCTGACCCGCTTTCCAGTTTTGGCAGGAAATTTACTTCACTTTCCCGTGTGTGTGCCGTGTGTGTAGTGTGTAGTGTGTATGCCGATGCCGGATAAAAGCACAGGACGATGGGATTGGAAGATTGCACTGCATTCTGCACCAATCAGTAGCTCCCTTAAGGCCCCCTAACATGATTTAATGTCCTCCAATAAGCAGGCATTGTGGTGAGCTGCATTCAGTGAGCGCTGGCTTATGATACACATTTTAATGTTCCAAAACCAAAAGGACTAAAGGCTTTGAGAATAGCTGAATAATGTTTAACCTGCTGCTAATATTTAAAGCAGAAACTTTTTTCACATTGGGGGCGACAAAATGTGAATCTCTGCAGGTCACATGACTTCACATCAGCATTTAAAATAATGACTAACCTGAGCATTCTCAGGGGAATTTTCATACCAGTTTGCTGTTGTTTTGTGTGTTTTTACTGTCTATTGTGGTTAACTCTCATTTTGTGTGTTTTTGTTGATTGTATGTTCTTGGTATGATTTAGTAATAAGAAAATTGACCAATCGGAGCATTAACACAGTAATGAACGAATAAAGGCTTTCAGTGCTTCTGTTATCGTTTCGTGAATTAGTTTTAATTTTGTGTGTTTGCTGTTGGTCTTTGGTGTCATTTATTGTCATTTTGTGTATTTCTCTTTTGTGTATTGTTCTTACATGGGTTTTTTGGTAAATTTATTGTGTGTTATTGTCATTATTTGGTGTTGTGTTTTCTGTTCTCTTGTTTGGGAGTTATTTTGTGCATTTTGTAGTTGTTCTTTGTACGTCTCGTCATTTTTGGACAGTGGTGACGTAACGGTTAAGGAATTGTGATGTAATCGTAGGCTCAGTGGGTTCCAATCCAACGTGGTTCATCACTATGGGATGTTGATCAAGTTATTTAACCCTAACTGCTCATGTTGTACATCGCTTTACATAAAAGTGTCTGATAAATGTACTCGTATTTTTGTTTGTGTGTTTATTGAGTCATTTTGTTGGTTTTTGTAAGTCTGTGTCTTTTTGATTTATTTATTTATTTTGTGCATCTTTATATTTGTCTTAGGTTTATAATTATTGGGTGCGTTTTTTATACTCAGAATTAGACCGAGTGCTGCATGTGGCAGACCTGTAACATTGTAGGACAAAAATCTGGGACCGAAAATAAGAAAAACTTGTATTGTGGTTTCTTTCTCTTCCAGGATGGTTCACATATTTTTGTACAGGAAAGAAAACAAATTGCACAGCCACAGAGGATCAGGTCTGTTCTCTCCACAGCAGATTTATTATTTGGTGCAAACGTAGCTGAATCAACAAAAAGGTTTGGACTGCAGTGGTCTGAACATTGTATCTAATGAGCATATTGGTGTAAGAGGCTTCAGTTGCTGCTGAGACTTAAAATACACGATAATGAAGAGGCCATTATCTGCGCTGCAGTCCTCCTCATCCCAGCTGTTTGAATCCCGCCTCAGGCCAACGCTGACTCAGCTCTGTACAACCTGCCCAGTGCAATTACCAACAATGGCTTGTTTCAAAACGCTTGTGATTGGAGCAGGTGACTGGAACTACGCTAAATGTAGTGCAGGAACATCCCCTTTGCACAGGAACATTCCCACCAGGTAGAAAACAAACCTTTAGAATGAATGAAGCTCAACATTCTCCAGTCAGACGACATGTTTATGGTTCTGATCTCATCCTCTGAAGTCACAGGTTAGACAGACTGCATTCATCTCAGATCTTGTGAAGGTTTTTTAAAGGTGGTTTTGAGATAAATAAGTGGGAGCATTTAAGTATTTGAACACAGGTATGAGGTTATGAGTATCAAACTATGTATAGTGGGGAGTGGGAGCTGTTCATTTTAAGCTGCGTAATACAGTATGTTTTTAGTCATCTCCACCAAGGTGGTAATGTTTTTAGTAGTGTTTGTCTGTCTGTCTTTCCATTTATTTGTTAATGTAAATGTTTGTTAGCAGGATGGCTAAAAAAAAAAAGTTGTGAATGAATTTCAATAGAATTTGGTGAGCTGATAGAAAATGTCAAAAGAAAGAATGAGATTGATTATGGAGATAATCCAGATGGTACTGTAGATACAGTACCTCTAAACTGGGTGGAGGTTTAGAGGTACTGAGTGCTTTTTTTTCTGAAATACTAAAAATAAATATTCACTGTAGGGTCATTCAATCCCTCCAAAAGAAGTCACTGATATGACAGAAACATCAGGATGTACTATTAAAAAACAAGATGAAACTTTTTGCTTTGTACGCAGTTATAGAAGTGTGCAGCTTCTCACCCGAGGCCATAATCGGGTGTCAGTGATGTTTTCATGAGTGAGGGTAAGAACAGTTCTCCCCTTAATGACCAACAAATATAGCAATAGTTTTTTATTACAGAAATTACAAAGAACAAAGCCAATTCTATCAATCAATCACCTATTAATCAAATCTACATACACCAAATTCAAAGTGTCATGGAGCCACTTTTTTTAACTTCAGGTCTCATCGCAATTACATTGACATGAAAATATACATTGAGAAAAAATAAAATAAATAAATAAAATAAAAGCTCCTTAGAAACATAAAGAACTCCATTTTGACCTAAGATTTAAAATAATAATAATAAGCTGATCACTGTTACAGTTTCAGGCCCAGCCTATGATATTTCCCAAAATCTTAAAATACGTTGATGACTCTAAAACTCAATATATTGACCAGCCATACACATAATCATAGTCTATTTTTTGTAGCCTAAAGCTCAGCTTTGTGTTGCGTTTTAATCACAGTGCCTGATTTCTCAGAGTATCGTTTTACTGTTGAAGACGTGTCCCTAAAATCAGGTGTGTTGTAGAGATTTAGCAGCTCAGTCCAGCATGGTGCACCATGTGCTACGATAATGGAAGAGAAAACAGACTTTGCTCCATGGAAGAAGGTGTTTATAATCTTCAGCAGACCCTGCCTGAGATATAAGAAAACAATACTATTGTTCACCTGCATTAACAGCTTTATGCCGGGCCACACCAAGCCAGAAAGACCCCACTCGTCTACACCAACACCCAGTGATTCACGGCACAAAGAACACAGAAATAACACACCGTGCCTCTGTTTGTCCTTGTGAGATACTGAATGAGCTTTTTCTGTGGAACTGCACCGGTTCCCTCTTTGCCTCTTTAATCTGGCAGGTTCGTCTTGCTGAGCCACGGCTCTGAATAATGAGGAGGTATGGGGAAGGTGGGCACATATGCTGTGGGGTGAAGTTTAAAACTGCTGGTACTGTGTACCGTAGCATACCGACCCACTTAAAGTACTGGGTAAGAATGAAGCTGGACATCGTCAAAGCAGATCGACATTAGAAAAGATGTAAATGCTCAACTCCTTTACTGTGTTGAGGAAGGACCTAAACTAGAGGGCATAGCTCTCAATTCAGCGGTCAATCATTCATGGATTTAGTCAGGGGCCTCGAGGCTCAAGAAAGCTTTTAACAATGGACAAGTCTTTGAATCTCCTCTCAGTAGAAGAAAAATGAAAGATGTGAAAATATGTTAAAAAGTTTGGCCACTTTAAAATGACTTTTAGAAGCTATAATAAAAGATTTCTTACCCTTCCTTAGGGAGGGTTGCTGATGGTCACAATTAAGCAATAAAATAAACTAATGTATTTCATTGCAATAACAAAACATGCATTGCTGTCTTATAATGATTGCGCTTCTTGTAGTGTTGACCTTTGACAGCATGTGCAGATAAGTGGAAAAAAAAAAGAAGCTGTAGTTTTTAAAGATGGTCAGTAGATTTAACTTCTACTGCATTATAATGCAGTGTCAAAGCAATCAACACTGATAGCTGCATTCACTCATTCACACACTAATGGTGACTCGGCCTTTTAAATTCACAAACAAAAATACTAATGCAGTACTGGGATTGATCACTTTATAGTCTTGAAACATACAATAAAATTATCCTTCTGCACATAGGTCTGTCACACCTGTAAGCACACACGCACTCCTTCTGTTCACTTCATCTTCTTAGTGTCTGAGCCGTGGGATGTTCCCCTCTGTTACTCTTTCTACTTTTGTCAATACTGCAGATTTCACTCCTCTGCACAAAAGTAGCGTCACATTATACCAACAGCACGACAAAAATAGCTTCTCTCTCATCTATTTTTTAAATTGTCCTCCCTAACTCCTCTTCCCCGTTCAGAATTGTGAGACAAATATAACACCATAGCCTGTGCGTGCATGCATGCCCGTTTGTGTGTGAATGTGCATACAAAAACCTAACTCATCTTCTAGCAACCCAGAAGTTGTTCTAATGTTGAAAAAGGGTTTGATTAATCGAGTCCTTCAGAGGGATCACCTTGTATGTTTCAAACCAGAGAACCAAGGGCCTGCGGCTCCAGAAGTAAATGAACAAAATGACTTGGAAAAACAGCAAAAATACACAAAATGTGCCCAAAAGACACTAAATTACCGAAAAATGGAGAAAAAGGACAAGGAACATACTTAAAACAGTCGCAAAAAGCATTCAAAATGACAGAAAAATACACAAAGATTGCAAAAACACACAAAATGATCATGAAAAATACCAAATTATAAAGGAATGCGTTAGATCTCTGAAGCTAAGCAGGTCTGGGCCTGGTTAGTAGTTGGATGGGAAACCACTGAGAATTGCAGGTGCCACAGTGGTATCTGTCATTGTGTCCTTGGGCAAGACACTTCACATTGCCTAGTATGAATGTAGTGCGTGAGTGAGTGTTGGTGGTGGTCAGAGGGGCCGATGGCACACTATGGCAGCCTCGCTTCTGTCAGTCTGCCCCAGGGCAGCTGTGGCTACAATAGTAGTTTTCCACCACTAAGTGTGGAGTGAAAAAAGAATCCCTTAATTCTGTAAAGCGACTTTGAGTGTCCAAAAAATATATAAAATTGATTTATTATTATTATTATAAAAAATAACAAGAACAATACACAAAAAGGGCAACAAAAATACAGTAAAAGCACACAAATCCTTTGTTGTGTCCTGTGATAATGCTCACATTGGTCTTTATTCTAAAGCTGACATGAATGTTGATCATGTGACCCTCAGATCTGATACAATCAGATTTCTGTGGCCCCACCCACTATGATGAAAGTTGCCAGTCTTTTTTCTATAGAAACCATTATGTTATGTATTGTTGCTGAGGTATGCTGGGATATTTCAGTCTGTCACTGCCGACTCACGGCGTTTTATTAAAAAGGGGCATTTGATGTATCCGTAATTCCACAAGGAGAAAACATTGTTCAATAACACGAGGTACATCCCAGTTTGCTGCAGGATATTTTTATCACTTTAAAGGAGAAAAAGCTGAAAATAATGAGTTTATTTAGAACAGAAAGTGAATTGATTTTTGGCAGGAATAGGTGCTCTACATTTGCCAGCTCAGAAGTATGACGATGAAAGTGAAAGTAAACCATCCTTCAGTCATGAACTCTGGTTTTGTGTGACAACCACATCACCATAAACATAATAACATTAACAATCAAATTCTATGGTTATAAAAGGAACATGTGTGAAATTGAATCGATGTGTCTGATGGAAAGAAGCAGACAACATGAGGTAACATATGGAGCTTAAAGGAGGAATCCAAAGGAATCTTAAAATAACATCAGAGGTAATAACAGCAGCCAATGGGAGTTGGGGATTGTCTGAAAAGAGAATCCAGTCAAAGATATGGAAATGATAAAATATGTGCAGGGACAAGGTGAGCACAGAAGGAGGAAGGTGGTTTTATTGAAATGAGTCATTGAACAACTGTTGGGGAATCCTGAGCTGAAAATAAAACCTGATCAAAGAACAAGGACGTGAAGGTGAATATTCAGAGCCATCAGGTGTTTTTTAGTCCGTCTGCAACATTTAAAGCTGTGGATAGATGGAGCCAGGCCAAGCTGGACCTAGAAAGCTTAGAAACTGAAGCCTGAAAAAGCCTGGAGACAAAAGGCAAAGCTCTGGAGTTAGTGTCCATATAGGTTCATACCCTCACCGATGGTCATGATTTCTGATGGAAATACGTTCCTTTAAGGCAGAGAAAAGCAACTTTTATCACAGCAGCAAAATGTGATTGTATCTGATCTGAGGGTCACATGATCAACAATCATGTCAACGTTAGAATAATGAACAATCAGAGCATAAACACAGTTTGTGTGTGTTTTGTTGTCAATTTTTAAAGCCTTTTTTTTGTATATTTTTGTTTGTTTTGCTGCCTAAAGGAACGCACAATGGCTTTGACCGTTTTCTTGTTGTTTTGTTTGTTTTTGAGACATTTTTGGTTTAATGTACTTTTCTGGTAATTTTTTAGTCGTCTTGTGTAATTTTCTTGTAATTCTGTTTATTTTTTAATTAATTTCAAATTATGTCAAGTTATTTTTGTACAATAGTTTGGTTAATTTTGTGGTTTTTTTTTTTTACCATTATGTGTGTCATTGTTGTCTTTTTACAGTATATATCTTTCTGCTATTTCGTGTATTGTTAGTCATATGTTGCCATTTTGTCTCCTTTTATATATTTCCCTGTTGATTTTGTTGTCCTTTTGTGTATTTTTCTGAAGTTGAATTTCAGTGTCTTGATGAAAGGCCCAGGCAAATGGAAAGGCATACTGTAGCCTGGATTTGAACCACCAACTTTCCCGCTTTACTAGCAAAGCCACTGCCTCTCAAACCTCAATCTGTGGTGATGTATTCTTTTCCTCAGACAGTGAGCAGTGAATGAATATGAATCTTGTTGGTCCCTACAGGGTAACCAGGACACTCCAGGAGCTACGGACCCATCCTTAGCCCAGGCCTACCAGTCGGCTCACTTTGGCCCCCCTCCACAGAACAGCATCCCAACAGAATTTACAGCTTCACATGCTCACCCCCACCAACACCAACACCAACACCCACACCAGCACCAGCACCCAGGAGCAGCGCAGGACTACAGCGGGGTCCAGGCCTCTCTCAGCGAGCATCCACTCACCATGTACCAGTCCTCCCAGTGCCACAGGGAGCAGAGCTGCTCAGAAGCTGCCAGTCAGACCGTTAGTGGGACGGCAACAGTAAGTCCTTTCTACTATGGCACATAACTCCAAAAATGTACAAAAATAAACAAAACCTTTGTTCTTTCCGATTGGTCTCTATTCTGACCAATAAGTACCTCAGCATTAACAGTCTGCAATTCTGTGCCTGCATTCCTTCCTTCTTGATTTTGCTGCAGCAACAGTGTTGTTTTCCACCTGAATTATAGATTTAAATTCTTCATATTTTTAAAGAGTTATTTCTCAATTGTGACATAAGTTGCTCTGCATGGTTTCTCTGTATTTGTGATTGATCTGAGGTTGCATAAAACATCCGTTTTTATCTGAATGTGCATCGATCCAGGATGAAATCACCTGGGTTAAGTGAAGGTGTTAATGATCTGCTTCATAGTACAGCTGCTCTGTGATGGAGAATGTTTGGTTAAGTGAAGCCAACAAAGAGACATCCTGGATATACTTATTCAGCTTCATAGTACAGGCCCTTTGTGTATTTTTGTTGTAATTTTGTAACATCTGTTATTTTCTGTAATTTCTTGGCTCTTTGTGATGTTTTATGTATCTTTCTATTCTTCTTGTAGTTCTTTTGTGTCATTTTGGATGTTTTTTTTTTGTTTTTAGTCATTTCCACGTTTATTTTGGGGCGGCAAAAAATTAAGACTGAGGGCTGTGTGTGGTCCGCAGGCCGCCAGCTGCCCATGTCTTTCTCTAAAACAAAGAGTCTAAATTGTTCTTTAACCTGAACGTTGGAATGATCAGCTTGTTGAATTTTAAGGATTTTAGTTTTTCTAAAAAAAAAAACAATGATCTTTAGTTCTTCCAGTGGGCTTTTCCTGGTCTGCTTCTCTGTGTATTAGTATGAATGTTTTTGATGACATAGAAT
Organism: Gouania willdenowi; assembly: GCF_900634775.1. Taxonomy (NCBI): domain Eukaryota; kingdom Metazoa; phylum Chordata; class Actinopteri; order Blenniiformes; family Gobiesocidae; genus Gouania; species Gouania willdenowi. The sequence goes on from NC_041051.1 coordinate 23,711,772, forward strand.
AGTAACAGGATTGGCAATTGCCAACAGGCCCATGGGGCCATTTTTGAAAAACACTTCCAATACAATTCATACAGATTTATCATGCTGCATATGCAAGTGCAGCCTTACAGGCAGCAAGTCAGCCTCTGGATTTATTACTCTGTCCATTTTTATAAATATTAATGGCACCATTGGCAATAAACGTTGGAAATATGTGACTTTCCCCCCCTTTCTTTTTTGCATATAAATACTAGTTTATCACAAGAGAGTTTGTTTTTCCCCCTTGGTTGGTCCTTGAAACTCATTGTAGATGTACATTGTTTGTTTGGTTTTTTTACCCAAAACTTTAATAAAAAAAAATACATTAACAGAAACAACAGCATCCATAATTTGATCGAGTTAATTCATTTATTATTGGCAAATATTGATGGACATTTAATCTCAAAATAACATAGGATTAATTGAATGCATTAAAGTACAAACAAACCATGCATTTAAATTTTCATCCATATTCATTATGTATTTATTTTTTATGATATATTATTACATTCTACTAATTTGCTCATTGTAAGAAATCACAACGGTTTAGATATTAGATAATATTAGATCATAACTTTTTCTTTAAATTGCATATTTACATGTTGCAAGCTCCAATCCCCCCAAAAAACAGGCCAATCATCCTAAAAGTGGCGTTCCAGCAAATCTCTAAATTTAAAAAAATAAAATTGTCCACAACAATTCAACCAAATGTGCTACATATTTGGAACTCTCAGGAAAATGTAGCCCCAACATTGAAAAATGTAATTATTAAACCTATTTCCTGTCACAATGTCTGTTAAAGTGACTGTCCTACACAAACCATCCACACACATAATGTAACATAGACTTGCAAATTCTTGCTACTACATTTTCAATGTTCATTATAAAATGACAACATTTTGGAGTCATTGTAGATAAAGTTTGGAAAATATCTTTAAAAATTCTTAAACTGAATTTTTTACAACATTTTTAATATGCAACTGAAGCCAATCAAAAATGGCATTTTTAAAAACATGTTTAAATGTTTTGTTTATAAAAGATTCAAACATATTTCACCTATGAAGCCAACAGATTTTGGTCTTAATAACTACAATTTTGAATTCAAATTCAAGATTATTCTTCTTTCTGCTCCCTTTCATTCAGAAGTTTGTAAACTTTTATGTTATGAAATTGACTTTTTTTCTTTTTTATGAATGGAATACATAAAAATACAAATTCTGCTTTTAAACGCTAACAGCTGTCTTTTTTTTGTTCAAAATTGTCTGGCCCTGAACTTTTCTACACAGCAGTTTTTTTTCTATCGTTTTGTGGACTTTTTGCTGTTGATCTGTGGTTAAACAGGATTGAACGAGACTGAAGAGGATTGGGAAGATGATACAAATGAAACGTCTCCTCTAATTATATTGTACATACTCGAGAGGCTGCTGCGAGTAATGATGTTCGTTTTGATCTCCAATATGTCTGAAACTGCTCCACACTCACTTGGCAGATCACACATCAATGTCTCCGTGAGAGCAAACACTTGGTCTCACTGTTCATTTGGTGTCACAGTAAGTGGAGGCGGCAGCTTTCTACATATTGCCCTTACTGTTGTGTGTAGCCTACACTTAACTACATATGTGCTGGTTTACACTGTACCCAGCCTGCAATCTGCTTCTTGTTCAAGCTACACCTACACCAACACACAAATATACACACGAGGGCTGTATTTTTAGCTGGCGTTCAGCCTGTAAAGGTTGGACTGACTATACTGATGAAAAATGTAATTCTAGTACGTTGTACATTTATTAAGACAAAAATACACAAACTGCATCTCGACAGCATGTTTTAGACAATGATTTATTTGCTCTGTAAATGAAAAACTACATTGCATTGACTCCAATTGTTTGCATGACAATAAAAGTCAAAATGTTGTTCAAAAAATTATGTTTTTGAGATTAAAAAAAGACATAATAAGACATTGCACTGTAGGCTCAATTTTTGATAAATCATAAATGTGTATGGGTGGTTTGTGTAGGAGGGTATGAAGATGAGCTGTAAACAGTTTGGTGTCAATTGAGCTAATTTTCTTATTTATTTATGTATGTATTTAAATTCTCTTTATAGGCATTTTTCATCTTCCAAGTAGGACTGGGTGATATGGACCAAAATTCAGATCTCTATATTCTTTCCAAATGGCGATATGCAATATAAATCTGGATGTTTCTAACCCAATAAAGTCTGACCAGAACGACAATTCAGGGTTAAATTTGCTGATGCAAAATGCCACACGGACACATTTATTAACAAACAAACAAAATATGAGCCATTTTTGGCTTTTTCTCCTCCTAGGGACATAATATGTGACTGAGTTCTGTAGAGTGGCTTTTCAGAGAAAGCAGCAACTCCTAAAATGAGTGTTTAATAACTAAATATACAGTGCCTTGGGAAAGTACTCGGCCCCCTTGAACTTTTCGACCTTTTGCCACATTTCAGCATTCAAACATAAAGATATAAAACTGTAATTTTTTTGTGAAGAATCAACAACAAGTGGGACACAATCATGAAGTGAAACGAAATTTATTGGATATTTCAAACATTTTTAACAAATATAAAACTGAAAAATTGGGCGTGCAAAATTATTCAGCCCCTTTAAGTTAAGAAAATAATGAGAGTTTATTTAGAACAGAAAGTGAATTGATTTTTGGCAGGAATAGGTGCTCTACATTTGCCAGCTCAGAAGTATGATGATGAAAGTGAAAGTAAACCATCCTTCAGTCATGAACTCTGGTTTTGTGTGACAACCACATCACCATATACATAATAACATTAACAATCAAATTCTATGGTTATAAAAGGAACATGTGTGAAATTGAATCGATGTGTCTGATGGAAAGAAGCAGACAACATGAGGTAACATATGGAGCTTAAAGGAGGAATCCAAAGGAATCTTAAAATAACATCAGAGGTAAAAACAGCAGCCAATGGGAGTTGGGGATTGTCTGAAAAGAGAATCCAGTCAAAGATATGGAAATGATAAAATATGTGCAGGGACAAGGTGAGCACAGAAGGAGGAAGGTGGTTTTATTGAAATGAGTCATTGAACAACTGTTGGGGAATCCTGAGCTGAAAATAAAACCTGATCAAAGAACAAGGACGTGAAGGTGAATATTCAGAGCCATCAGGTGTTTTTTAGTCCGTCTGCAACATTTAAAGCTGTGGATAGATGGAGCCAGGCCAAGCTGGACCTAGAAAGCTTAGAAACTGAAGCCTGAAAAAGCCTGGAGACAAAAGGCAAAGCTCTGGAGTTAGTGTCCATATAGGTTCATACCCTCACCGATGGTCATGATTTCTGATGGAAATACGTTCCTTTAAGGCAGAGAAAAGCAACTTTTATCACAGCAGCAAAATGTGATTGTATCTGATCTGAGGGTCACATGATCAACAATCATGTCAACGTTAGAATAATGAACAATCAGAGCATAAACACAGTTTGTGTGTGTTTTGTTGTCATTTTTTAAAGCCTTTTTTTTTGTATATTTTTGTTTGTTTTGCTGCCTAAAGGAACGCACAATGGCTTTGACCGTTTTCTTGTTGTTTTGTTTGTTTTTGAGACATTTTTGGTTTAATGTACTTTTCTGGTAATTTTTTAGTCGTCTTGTGTAATTTTCTTGTAATTCTGTTTATTTTTTAATTAATTTCAAATTATGTCAAGTTGTTTTTGTCCAATAGTTTGGTTAATTTTGTGGGTTCTTTTTTTTACCATTATGTGTGTCATTGTTGTCTTTTTACAGTATATATATCTTTCTGCTATTTCGTGTATTGTTAGTCATATGTTGCCATTTTGTCTCCTTTTATATATTTCCCTGTTGATTTTGTTGTCCTTTTGTGTATTTTTCTGAAGCTGAATTTCAGTGTCTTGATGAAAGGCCCAGGCAAATGGAAAGGCATACTGTATATTAATATAGGCAATACTGCGATTTTCTTTGTCGCCAAAACAGAAATCGCAATATATCTTGATTCTCGATATCAAGCTTAGAGCCAAGAAAAAAAAATAAACACAACAAAGCTCAAAACCCACACTTAGCTACATCTCAATATTCATTCTAATGAATTTAATAAAATAAATATTCCAAAACAAAACAATAAAGAAAAGCGAGCAGTCATGTAGTTTTGTCCAAATGGCGTCAAAAGGTCACGGCACATGTGCAAATTGTAATTGGGAACCAGTCTATTCATCTACCACAGCAGCATGTGTTCAAAGTACATCAAAATGTTGCAAAAAAGTTTCCCCACATTTAAATTTACATTGAAGGTTGTTATTTCTCAACACTAAAACCAACTCCTTTAACCACTTTCTAAAGCACAGAGGAGTTGGTGTCTTCCATTCTTTGAGAATCAGTCTTTTTGCAAGAACTGTATCCTCTAAAAGATCTCTTTGAATATGTAAATGGATTCCTGTGTAACAATCTGAAGCTGAATCTCTATCAGGAGTTTGAGTCCTCGGGTAAACCTCTGACAAGAAGACAAATACTTTTACCCAAAACTGATGAATTGCTGGACATTCCCAGAGTAGATGAAATAATGTACCATGTTTTGAGTTACATTTATCACAAACAGAAGATAAGACTTATGTAGTATGACTTTGGAGTAATGGAAGCAATGAATCACTTTAAACTGAATGGATCGATGTCTGCTTCTAATTGAACAACTTTGAATTCGGGAGATTCGCCAGACAGCTCAACATTCATTTCACTTTCCCCATTAGTACAATTGGAAAACTAAATATCTTCCGACATAACACTCACAAATTTAGTGATGAGCCTCTTACTCTGTGGTGGAAGAGAGAGCAATTCTAAAAGTGTGTGTCTTTTTGGATAAGACTCAAAATTAGGAAAACTTTTTCTTACAAAGTGCCTTAGTCACATTATATATAACGAAAAAACATTGGAGTGAGGGAAATGTAATTGTATACTCGACTGACCAAAAGATACAAATGTGTTGTTTTCAAAATAAAAGTCTTGTCGATACATTTATTTAGTCTGGAGGCTAATACTTTTGTTATAATTTAGTGATCCACGTTAAGAAGAGAAATAAGCCAATAGTTAGCCTGATGTATAGGTGATGTTTTTCATTTTTAGTGAAAAGACAGATATTTGCTTTAGAAGTGAATAAGATATCTTGAAATTACCTTTGAACTCAACAGAAGAAAAGTAATTTTCCAAGAGTTGTTGATTTCTGTTGTTGAGTTGAGGCAGAAGTCGAGGCACAGAGACCTGAATAAAACTCTTTAAAAGCAATTGTTAATATCTCTTGGGTCTGTAAATATTTCACCCTTCTTTGACTTGATTTTGTGAATAGCAGTCGTTGCCCTTTCAATTGTCTTGACGAGAGTTCTTGAGATTTTCACTTAATTTCAAAATAAAGCAAAAATTTAGGGGAGTGATGGGTTCATTAAGTTTTACCATCGAAGAGTGATCGACTTCAAAATGTACAATAGGTTTAAACGTACAAAAAGTTTGTTTAGGGTTGAGGGTACATTTTGGTGAAACTCTGTAACACATGTGGTTGATTTGTTGTGAATTTTTAAAATGTTAATCTTTAGAGGCTTGGTGATTAGTCTGTATTTGCCACTAAGGAGATTTTGGAACATGGGGATTTTTCAGAAGAAGAAAAAGAAAAAAGAAAAAGAAGAAAAAGAAGAAGAAAAAGAAGAAAAAGAAGAAGAAAAAGAAGAAAAAGAAAAAGAAAAAAAAGAAGAAAAAAAGAAGAAAAAGAAAAAGAAGAAGAAGAAGAAGAAAAAGAAGAAGAAAAGAAAAAGAAGAAGAAAAAGAAAAAGAAGAAGAAGAAGAAGAGTTAACCAAAATGTTTTTTTTGTTTAATAGATGAAATCCGACTTGGCATTAACACAAGACTGTAAATATATTTCGATAATGTGATTCTGATTTTTTGTGATTATTCTACAAGTATTTTGAATTGATAGTAACGAACTGGCCTTGGAACATCTCTGGAAGAGCCAGACAAAGCGTTTGGGAAGAGGGAAGTCTGGCCTTCTCTGCTAGGACAGGACAAGCAGTGGAAGAGGGACGATGCATCTAAATTAACTTCAAACATTGCGACTAATAACCTGCACTGAACCAATGCTCTTACATCAGCCATGTCAGATCAAGGTTCTTGTACAGTGCTAATAAGTGCTTCCCTCACATTTATGTCTCACCCAGCAGACAGATGATGCTGCCCAGACTGACTGTCACTCCCAACCACAGACACTATCAGAGAGCACAGACAGCAAGGCCCAGCCCAAGAGACTGCACGTGTCCAACATCCCCTTCAGGTTCAGAGATCCCGACCTCAGGCAAATGTTTGGTGTAAGTACAGCAAAGGGTTTTCTATATCTGATGCTCTGTTACTTCACATCCACACATTATTTTGTCTGTCTTTTACAGCAATTTGGCAAAATCCTGGACGTGGAAATCATCTTTAATGAGCGAGGTTCCAAGGTATACAAAAACCCATCAAATCACTTCAAATCGGATTTTAATTGATTCTTATTCAACCTAATCAGTATCTGTGTTCAATCTCAATGCAGTTAGCTCAAGCAAGAAAAATGACTCGTATAAGAGATGTATGAGAACAATTTTAAGTTCCAAAACAAAAGTCTGAAGTGAATGAAAGAGAAAGAACGTGTCAATAACAAACCTCATTATTGTGTGTTTTGATATTAGAAAAAAAATGTTCAAAGTTAATGAAGTCTTTGCACAGGTGGATGTAGATCAATGCACGGATATTAAAACGTCCTCTTCAGAACAACGTCAGTCTTTTTCAGAGATTAATTAATATTTAAAAGTATAGATTTCTGCTCTGACTGTCCTCAACGCTCACTGTCCCTAACAACCTCACCACCTTTAACTTTTTTCATTTCTTTCATTCACTGAGTTTTATTAGTGTTTCACACCATGTAAAATGAGGGTAATACAGAATAATAATAATCGAAAGCTGAATAGTGTTACTGAAAATGTGTTAGTGTGCAAATAACACACAAACAGTATTAGAAAAAAAAAACACAAACGTGCAGTTACTGTTACAATGTATTAACTTTTTATCAAGAGAACATTTGTAATCTTTAAACATGAATGCAAATAACTTTAAATTATTTATTGTTTACATAACAGCATACAGGGAAAATCAGTTCAATTATATAAATTGTGTCTAACGACTACTAGTAAATAGTAGTATTTTTTTATTTATTTTTGTAGAATGTTTTTGTTTCTATTACAAATAATGTAAGTCCTTGCTGTTATTTTCAGTTTTTAACAAACTCAGTGGGCTTTTCTCTTTCTCTGTGTTTTGTGTCCAGGGGTTTGGTTTTGTGACATTTGAACACAGCGTGGACGCTGACAGGGCGAGAGAGAAGCTTCACAGCACCGTGGTGGAAGGGCGGAAAATTGAGGTGCATGCTTTCAAATGTTGCTTGTCCACACCACGGAAACAACTGTTTGTTTGCTCTGTGTTTGAACATCATTTCTTACCGACTCATCTCACCTTCCTTTAACTTGTGCAGTTTCACAAATTGAAACACAAAGAGATGAAAGTATAGAAACAAACTGTTTGCTCTCTTGCTTTCTTGTTGATTTTTGTGCTTAACCACTGACTTTACTCTGTGGTAATGAGTGAAAGACATTGTTGTGATCAGGATGCTGTGAAGGTTGTGGTGAATTGAAACGATTCATTCATTAAAGCAGTTACACGCCACATGTTTATTAGGAAATCACCTTTATCTTAACACACACAGTACAAAATATCAACCCATCAACAAAGCAGCGTATTGAAGGAGAGCTATAACATAATATACTAAATATTTATTGTCGGATCTTTTTTTACTTAAATAACATTTTTTGTCGAGTGTGAGAACATCTTTGCTATTCCTCATTCACATGCCCATGGCACACTGCCTACTGAGGCCACAGCCCCTGCACTCCTAACGCTGATTATAGCAAAAGTCAAGCAGATGAGTCATATTTTACTCAACATTTATGCTTTTATTGTGAAAGAACAGAATGTTCAATCAAGTGTCAGTCCTAAAAAACAAGATGCTGACCAATCTCAGATAGTTGTATCATATATTCATTATAAGTTCTACTGACAATTATTGAAATGTTTAGAATTATTTTGAATGGATGCTAATATTTATGTTTGGCTTCCTAGTAATATATTATCATTACCATGAAAAGTTTCTGTTTTTGAGTATTGCCAAAATTATTAAGCTTAAATTCCTGTGGAAATTTAGCGGAAATGTTCCACTCCTTTGGAACCCGAAGTAATATTTTGTAGTAAAAACCCTAGCAGAGAAGGCTTTTGTTTGGCGCCTTGCTCCACCCACCATCGTTCTCACTCGCTGCCACACCTAACGTTCAAAGATGTGCTTTGGGAGAAGCTCAGGTAGAGTGTGTAGTGTGCAGTGGAATGATGATAAAGTTGTTTTGGCCACCTGAATGAGACGCTGCTAATTCCTCTCCCATCCCATCCTCTCCCACCATCCTCTCAATGGTAGCTTGTGTAGAGCCCCCATCCATCACTGTTACACAAACAAGTGGGCGGGGCCAAAGGTATGGGAATGGTAAGTGTTTGGCCAGCAAGTCCCTCTACAAGCATTTCCTCTGTCTCCTCGTTTTGGAACGTTTGCTACGCTGACTCTTCACGTGCCATTTCCTTTTGAGTTGTGGTTGGATATTGATATGATTCTTGTTTTCTTGAGTGTCGGAGTGTGTGTGCATTTACTCAGCGTTTTACTCAAGCAGCGTGTGTGAAAAATAAGGACTGAGACTCAAATGTGCATATCAATCTGAGATTGAGATCATTCTCAGTTTTGGTTGTTTGAACTTGGAATGTATTTGCAGGTTACTGATTGACTTGGTTGATTTATTTTATTCTTCACGTTTCTCCTTGCATTGAATTAGGGAGGCTATCGTCTCAGTGTGAATGCTAATGCTATCATCACAACAGTTGTTCTCATAACACAAGGTATGGAAAGTCATTTGAGCATAAATGTGATGTCAACCGTAGTTAAGCTCTACTAGTACTCACATTTGGAGTATGTTTAGTCAAATTAGGTTTGCAAGTGTCACTATTACAACTGGTAAGCCTTAGGCGGGGCGGGGAAAGCAAGATCATGCTTGCATTTAATTTTAATGTCTCCTTCATTTACTAGTAGTAGTAGTAGTTGAGAATATATTGCATTGACTAGTACTCTGTAGACTAGTAAACAGTGTTACCATAAAAAATTAAAAACAGCCGGCTTGTATGACTAGTGAGATTTTGGGCCAGTTCCTTAAAAGGTTTGTGCTGAGTTTGCAAAACTAACCTTCCGCAAATGAGAGAAAATCTGACATTGTGCGACCCACAGAGTTACGCAAACCATGATATGGACACAAACTGAGCCGCCACGCCCAGTAGCGCTGGTCTGATTTGAATGTATGTAAATGAGGGAATACTGATTTACTCCTGCACTAATTTGCCCCCCTCGTATGGAAATAAGCCTCAGCGCAAATAGCAGCTCATCCACAGACACCAGCGCTATTAACCAGTTGAAGTTAGAGCACTGCAGTTATTGTCGGTGAGAATCGTGTATTAAATCAGAGCAATTTGACCTTTACACTCCTCACATAAATGCAGTGATTGAAGTGGGTCGATATGCAACAGTAGGCAGTACCGAGTCCACATACAATACTATCCCACTGCGTAGCGGGACTTTTTCTTGCCCACTTTCCTCAAACTTCCTCATTATTCAGGGCCATGGCTCAGTAAGATGGACCTGGCAGACTAAAGAGGTGGAAAGGGGTTCCACAGAAAAAGCTCATTCAGCATTTCACAAGGACAAACACAGAGGCAGGGTGCGCATCACTGTGCGCCTCGGTTGGACACACTCGGTGCGTAACGCTCTCTGCGAGCGTTTTACTGACTAAATGTAGCACTAGTGGCACTAACTGTGTACTCTGCACTAGTGTACATGTACTGAAAATGTGAGTACTAGCAGAGGTTAACTCTGGTAAATATCACTCATATCACATCTATGTTCAAACAGCTTTCCATATGCCTGATATTGCATAATGTTCTTTTTCCCCCTTCCTTAATGACATTTTCTCATTTTTGTTTTTGTTGTTTTGTTTTTTTCATCTAACCACTGCATGAAGATCTGCCTTTATTTAAAAAAAAAAACAAAAAAAAACACGTCAACACTGCATCTGTTGTGTTTTCCTTTGTGTGCGTGTTCCAGAAATGTCCCTACATCAGATAACGCATGCTGTCTACACTGTCACAAAGTAGTCGCTGCAAATGAGTTGGAACACAGTTTGTTTTGGATGACTTTCTGGATGTTTCTGAATGCAGGATTTGAAAACACAGAAAGGACGTGTGTTTGTTCTCAGTGAACTGCTTTCTTTGTTTCTGACTGTTGGTGAACTGTGCATGAGATTAACTTTACTCCAGTGCAGAACTCTGAAGACAACAGCATGGGGAACTAATCAAAGCCCGTCTTTACCTGCTGTAGGTCAACAATGCAACAGCCCGAGTAATGACGAATAAGAAGACTGTCAACCCTTATGCAAATGGTAAGGACATGTTTTCTAGGCCACTGAGAATTGCCATAATGTTTGGTTTTTCTGAGAAGCAGAAAACTGAGATGAAAAAGCTGAGTAAGTTCAGGAAAGATATAATTACAAATGAGAAGATCAGATGATCAGCAAGGGCAGGAAAAAAGTATGTTGAGATGTATCTACATGTTTTCTGTTGGGTGTGTTCACATTCTCGGACGCTGTTATTGGCTGGTCATTTGTGTTTTTACTCACTCGAAATAAACATACTAATCAAACAATCAAAGATGGTAATCTATTGTTTACTTTCCACTGCGGGCAACGCATCAACTCATAAATAAGACTCCGAGATCAACTCCTACAAATCAAACTGTTTCTTTAATATTTTGATAAGCGCATTGAGATGACTTCGTTGTCATTTGCGCTATACAAATAAAGTTGAATTGAATGCTGCTGCTGCGCTAAGATCAAACACTACTGACTGCATGGATATTAATTGTGGATGTGAATGTAAATGTACAGTTATTGCTAGTGCCCCCTGCTGGCTGCTCAGGTAAGTAAAAAAAATTGAGATGTGATTTCATATTGAACTACTTTGTAGACTACAAACATTCAAATGGCCATAACTTCTTTAAGTATTCTTCGATTTCTATGTGTCTGGAAAGCTTAGAAACCAAACTTTTAGAATCTATAAATAACTCAATACGCCCCTCTGGGCAATGACTTGCTTGCACATACCAGTATATGGAATCAACACCCAACTATGGTAACAAAATTGAATCTGGACGAAACCATATTGTCCCAGCACTAAGGAAGGAAGTGGAGGAGAACATTACATTACATTACATTACATATCGTAAGACTAACTGCAGGGATTTTACATATCAAGTGTATTTTTGCTTTAGGATATCAATAATATTGCAGTATATTCAGAATGCAGTGAATATTTTGTAGTCCAGCTGTTGGGCTTGATCATCAGTTTATAATAAACACAGCTCAGCTGAATACAAATGCTGAAAAAGCTGAAGCAGAGCTCTGCGTCTCTTTGTCGTCTCCGTCACTGTCTTAACTGCAATCACTCCTGAGGTGCTTGTCGGATTAGATGAGAGCCACTCACTTTGTATTCGATTAGAAAAAAAGAAGTTGTTGCTGACAGAGAGAGAGCGTCACAGGAGGAGGTGCTCTGAGTTGGAACCAGAACCAACCATCGATTGTCCTTATGAAACACCACTGTCCTATTTATTTTTTTTAAAAAGTAACATTATTACAATTAAGATGATTTAGCGTTGTTTTACTTGGGTTAAAAAATGAATTTGAGGATTTTAGTCTGTCTATTCTATACAGCAGGTAGGCTATGGAAGTATTTTTCACAGGAAGTACTAAAAAACATAATTCAAAACCACAGCTTTAGTATAGCATCCAATGTTCCACTTCAAAATGTCCCCGTCATCTTGGTGTCAGTTTACACATTTCTGTTCAAAAAATGATTTTAATCTTCACTGTAAACACTCAATTTATTAACATCGGAAAAGTTTTTATGTATCGCATTGTGGGATGTCCTGTATACGGATGCAACGATGCAGACGTGTTTGTACTGCATTCATAAAATATTATCGACTCCAGCCGCATTCACTTTTGTCATTAATTTCATATTTATACAAATTAGAAATGCACTGAAACAAATGTGCACTGAGATCACGACAGATTGTGTTCAATTTGACATCCAGCTGTGATTTACACTTGCTAAAGCTAACATTAGATCTCCTGCTTTACAACAAAAAATACGATGTAAATGTCTGATCTCGTACAGAAATCTGTGGGTGAGGGTTAAGTCTGTCATATAAATACTTCTATTTCAGAAGGTGAAGTCTGTCATGTCGCCTCATTATTATGTCATATGTAATTTCCATCTCTCTGACTTCCTGTTTACAAAGACAAATTGCGTGTATGTCATATTTTCCCAAAAAATGCATTTGAGCCAATGTCGAAATGAAATTCAGGTTTGATTTTGTTTGAATTAATAACAATAGTAATGGTTTAAAGGCACGCTGTGTAACTTTTGGTCACTAGACCTGTAACTTTCACGTCAAGCGCCCCTAATGGCCACAAGCGCCAGTTCGTCGGGCCAGCTTTCCTTGTCTTTTGAATGTAATAATAATTTTCATCGCATCGGTGGCGCTTCCCCCCCTAGTCCCTGGCCTCGCCGCCGTCGTTGGCCCCCTTTGCTGGGCGGAAGGTGGGTCGGCGGAGGGGGCCGGGTCTCGGCGGCATCTTTTTAGCTTCCTCAGAAGCAGTTTTAAACTTTTTGCTTGCCTTGGCCATGACCAGGAGTCGAACAGGCGGAAAAATACTAACAAAAGCCTTAGCCCAATGAGTATATCCGAGCCTGTGGTCACATGACTGCCGTAAAGTGATATGTCCTCCTGGCCTGAGGAATCATTTAAAATAACTCATAAGGGTCAACTCTTGAGGTCAAAGGGTCTTCGATGTGCCTTTAAACAACAGTATTTCTATTTACATTTCCTGAAGTGAATTTATTTTCCCTCAATTATCTGTGATCACAGAAAATCAGAGACTTTAACTTTTCCAAGCTGATTTTGGCCTTTTTTTGTATCGATGTGAAAAACTTAACTTTAAGCTTTTACTTTTTATGGTGCATATTTTGTGTAGTATGTGTTACGATGATATAAGCTTCTGTTGCAGTGAGGTTTCAAACGTAATGAGTAAATATTAATGCGCAGCTGTAACATGTTTGTCTCTCTCTCTCTCTCTCCTTAATGCTGTCTTGGCAAAGGCTGGAAGTTAAATCCAGTGGTCAGCGCTGTTTACAGCCCTGAATTCTATGCAGGTAGGAAGACGTCTATCTGTTTCTCCTTCACTTTCACTTTCACCGACATCTGCATCCGACCTTCTCACCTCCGCATTAACATGAGCAGATGCATTGAGACAGAGTCTTCTTATAGACAATGAGCCTGCTGAGATCCATAAAGATGAAGAACGGAGCAGCTTTTCAGCTGCTCACCAAAATAACAATCCCAACAGGCCACTTCCACTCCTCAGCAAGACATCTTCAATCTTGGCTGTGTCAGCAGTTCCCTTCCCTCCCCACCCATTCACAGTGTCATTAACCCTGGTCATTGGAGTGAAAAAGTACCTGGCTTTGGTGATAAGAGGAAGAATGTGACAGAGCAGAGCAGCAGGATAGTAAAGGACACACCAACAGAAATGTGAAGGACGTGAAAGGTGTTTGATAGAATGTATTAAATCAAATCAATAGTCTACATTTTTCTCCTTTGCTTAATATACCTTCAGGTTCTGTATGGATTTGTCTTTGTCTTTCCTTCCCAAAATGCCATTGGAACATCTCTTCTGGAGCTTCACCTACTGTACCTGCCTAGATTTAGTTTAATGGTGTTTTTCTTCAACTACTTTAAAATGGTTCTAACCAGCTAACCAAGCAAAAAAATCATTAGTTGTCTGCTCAATGATATGTGATATCAACTATAGCTAAAGCTGTAGTATGTAGAATCATGAGACTTGTATGGAATCAACCACGCACCCCCCTCCACTCCCCGTTGCAAATTCACTTGTATCCTTGTGAACGTGCATAACTTTGGAGCTCAAAGCAACTTTTTTGTCATTAGAGACCAGTGACAAATGTAGGGACTTTATTTTGTTATTATGATTGATCTGTTATTGGAGAGTTTTCTGATCTGAAAACACGTATCACTCTGTAGTTACTGTCCTGAGCAGCGGGTGGTGTCGTGAGCCCCTCCCCCATCCCAAAGCTCAGAGGCAGCTGCAGCATTCCCAGCTGCAGGTCAGAGCAGACCCACACCACTCCACATCCAGACCCCTAAAGAATTGTGCATGTCATCTTCACCTTGGATATGCTTCTCTTAGGTTTACACTTGATACTGCAGCTTTAAGCTCTACTAGTAGAGTGGTAGGAGACTTAAAATATATTGTGAATAGAAGCTTAAAACTATACTAGTACTACTAGTAACACAAAATTCATTACTAGTTGTAGCTTTACTAATAAGGTCTATTTGGGCAGCAGTGCACCAAAAACCTATACTAGTAAAGCAAAAATATTTTTACTAGTTCTACTAGTATATTTGTATATTAAGAGCTGGGGATGTAACGATTCACTCAACTCCTGATACGATTCGATTCACGATACTGGGTTCATGATATGATTCTCTCACGATTTATTTTACAAAATGGGATCGTAGACAAATGACTGAAAAATATTCCTTTATTTTTTTTGGGAAAAAACTAAAAAATACTGTACTATTTTCCTTTTATTTTTCATTGTCAAAAGAATCCCTTGATAAACTATTCAAAACAATGCAATTTAACTAAAAATAAATCTTGAATGAAATAAATAAAGGAATAATACAAATGAAGAAGAAGCCTATTTATTTAAATTCTGGTTCTATAGTAAATAATGCAAAACTGCATAATAGTTCAGATATTTTTTCGGTGCTAAAGCGGTAAGGAATCATTATGAAGATGTTTAGAAGTAGTAGGCAGCCAGAAAGAAAGTAGTAGGAGATTCCGCCCACCGCCTACGCTTCTGGACAAGAGAAAGATAAATAGATAGCGCCATCTGCTGTTTAAAAAAAGTACTGCGATTCAATTTTCAGGGTATCGATATGAACTGTGATATCTATGAATTGATTTTTTACTGCCTTACGATTAATAGTTACATCCCTATCGGGAGCCATTTAAGCATAAATGTGACATCAGTGATATCAACCGTAGTTAAGCTCTACTAGTTCTCAAACCTGGAGTACATGTACTCAACCTTACTCGTTTACTAGTGCACAGGTACCATTTACTAGTGAAGCAAAAAACTGCTAAACTGAAAAATATTCACTAGTACGTAGACTCTTTG
Organism: Gouania willdenowi; assembly: GCF_900634775.1. Classification (NCBI taxonomy): domain Eukaryota; kingdom Metazoa; phylum Chordata; class Actinopteri; order Blenniiformes; family Gobiesocidae; genus Gouania; species Gouania willdenowi. The sequence continues at coordinate 23,727,258 of NC_041051.1, forward strand.
TTTACCAGTGCTATTAGTAGACTTAGAGTCATTTACTAGTATTACTTGATAGCTTTATATGCTAACAAAGGGGTGGGGTAAAGCAAATTCAGTTTTGCTATTAGCTTTTGAAAAGGCAGACGGCCAACGAGGCGTTGAAAATATAATATAAACAGCCAGATGACAAGTGACGACCTTGAATAGATCAGTTCAGAAACAAAGTTCCAGGCTGCAGCGGGGGGACGGAGCATCTTGTTTGCATAGACTTCATGGTGATAATAGATGAGAGCCTTGAATAGCTGGCTTGGAAGCCAAAAGAAGATAAGCAATGTGTTTTTGATTCAGATTAGGTCAATTTCAAGAGCCTTGTGTCTGTGTCTCTCTGCAGTAATCCAATAAGGTGGTCTTTTAACTTGTAAGCCGGGCACTCAGCTTCTCCAAGTTGGTTTCAATTCCACGTAAACTGTCCAAAAGCAGCTCCTGCTTGCTTTTGAGTTCATTCATCGCATGAGTCTGAGTGTTGAGAGCCCAGGCCCATCCTTCAGAAATGACAGCCTTCCCAAAATAGTTGCCAATGTAATACAGACTTTGCGATAGGTCACAAAGCTGCCAGCTCCAATCAGCAGCATGCCTGCTACCATAATTCCAATCATGTAGATGTCTTCCACATCCTCTATGGAAAGTATTGACAGACACACAACTACCACTTGTTCCAAGCAGCCAGTGCATATCCAGCTGCAATCCTCCCGCTTGGACACGCGGGCTCACCACTGCCGGATCTTTTTGTTGAAAAAATTTGATCGATTGCATTGAGAGACCAACTGACCAATTCCAAAATTCCAGTTTTGGATGAGATTCAGAGAGAGGCTCCAATTAGTTTCACAAGACCAGACAAAAAAAGCAGCAGCAGGGAAAGATAGGGTGGGAAGAGAGGGAGCAAAAAAAAAAATCTAACCCCCATCGTCGCGTAGCAGAAAAGAGAAGATCAAGAGAAGACCGTTTTGTGTCAGTAGTAGTACTAGTAAAGCTTTAGGTTTTTACCTAGTAACATGTTAAATCTAGTAGATTTGTTTTGTGCAATAAAAGAGCTCAAAAGGATTTTTGCGTTCAATAAACCTATTAGTTATGGAATAAGATCAAGAAGCATAAAAACTGACAAAACCTGACATTTCTCTTATTCGATAAATCGATTAATCAGTGAAAAATAAATAGATTATCTAAGTACAATTGCTTTTTCAAAAGTTTTGTTCCCCAACTTTTTCCATATAATGATGTTGAAAGCTCTCTCAGATTTAATTTCTTCAGTTTCTTCTTTTCTTCTGCTCTGCTGCAGTACCAGGCCTAACCTACCCAGCAGCCAGTGCAGCAGCGGCGGCAGCAGCAGCGTACCGAGGAGCCCACCTGCGAGGGCGTGGACGAACCGTGTACAACACGTTCAGGGCAGCTGCTCCGCCGCCCCACATCCCGGCGTACGGAGGGTGAGAATCTATTTTAATATGTGAAAACACTCCTGATTTCTATCTTTCTTTGCATTAAACAACAGGTTCGCATTTCTGCATGCCAGCCTCGCCTCATTGCAGTAGCACTCCCCCCACGTTCATCCTCAGCATGCTGACTCCGCTCCTGGCATGCTCCAACACGTGCTTTTGCATGATCTTATGCAAAGTGACTGATGTCACTGAGCTGCACCTTATTCACGGAAGAATAACGGGTGCTCCGTTTGGCATGAATGTATCTTTTTCCTCATTCCAGGTGCCAAACAAACATTGTCCCAGTGACGGCGAGCAGCTCTTTACTCCCTTAACTCTGAGCTGTATGTGGAGCGCACTCCCAAGCACCTTTGCCTTTACTCTGTCTTAATTCTGTTCATAAGTGGTAACTAAGGAGGCTAGTACGTGTTCTATGTCAGAATGAAGAAAATAAGTCCTGCGTTCTCTATTGAAATAGATTTATGTGTCACAAACACTGAAGCTTTACTACCTCCTATCGGTGACTCTATATTTAACTTTCTTTACAGCTCTCTGTGTTTGAGCTGAGAAACATCTTTCTATACTCATGCAGTGCATTGGTCCTTCAGGACCAGAGTCTGAGACCCTGACTGGTTTATATTACCAGCGTACCCACTACCCATACGTCACTATAATGTGTTTTGCTAAATCCTCCCAATATTTGTTCGTTTTATGTATTATTTATTAGTATCATCTACAATCACTATTATCAATCATTGTTATTTATTGAAAATTATCATTATGATTATCATTATTATTTGTATGATGTCTCCTTTACATTTCTGGCACCTGATCAGATTAATTGGTAGGTCTGAATTTGGAGATTATTTTTTTTGCAATGTTGAGAAAACCAGTGATAAGTATTTTACTTAAGCTCCAAAAGAAATACACCAAAATGTCTCCAAAAACACAACACAAAACCACAACAAAAATTCACAAAATTAATCCAACAAAGAAAAATTGAGAGTTCTTTCAACAATGTGAGATTAAAAATGTCTGCTGTCATGTGATATAATCATGGGAAAATTGGGAGTCCTTCAAATATTGTGGAGTTCCATTGAATTTGTGTATTTCTAAGGGCTGAGACATCTACAGCTGTTAGCTGTTAATTTACACAATGATTCATGTTTTCTTTGTTTTTCTCCACATTGGATGCTCTAAAGGGCCTGATTTGGCCCCTGGCCTTGAGTTTAACACATGCTTTATGTGCTTGGAAATAGAAATAGTTCTTCTTTGATGATGACATTCTTTTACTTAATTTTACTATGCAGTATTTTGCATCTCATTCTGTGATTTAATCGTGTGAGACAACACTGCGACTCTTTGTAATTGTTACATTTGGACTTCAGTCAGTCGCTGAGACTCACCAGCCTCCTTATTTATCCATTAACACAGAGAAGCCCATCAATCCATTTTCTTCCGCCTATTCGTTGCCGAGTCGCGGGGGCAGCATCCTTAGGAGAGAGGCTCAGACTTCCCTCTCCCAGACCACTTCCTCCAGCTCTTCTGAGGGGATCCCGAGACGTTCCAAGGCCAGCCGAGAGACATAGTCTCTGCAGCTTGTCCTGGATCTTCCCTGGGGTCTCCTTTCGGAGGGACGTGCCCTGAAAGCCTGTGCCTGCTTTATTTCCTGGTTTTGACTTGTGGCCCTATGCCTGCATGTCAACATGCACTAATGTGAATGTTTTTGTTTTGTTGTGTTTGTGTGTGATTGCATCCTCTACAGTGTTGTTTACCAGGATGGATTTTATGGTGCAGATATTTATGTAAGTATTATTTACTGGTATGACATTGCATGTTACCCTGTCATTTCTGCTGTTACTGCTTCATCCTACAACACAAGTGCAGGCCTTAAAGCTGCAATATGTAGGGTTGTTTTTTGGGGTTTTTTGTCAATAAAAAAAAAAAAGAAAACCACCTTAAACACTTGCAGCGAATCATCCTGCAGCTAGAATTTTAATATCACTGCATTGCTGCTTGTGATCCTCTGAAAAACTTATTTTTGGAACATAATTTTATGCTTCGATTAGATCCATCTGTGTGCTTGCATTGATGTGTATGTGAGTGGATGTTATGGTCAATGTTTAGTTTGTCACTGTATTATAAGGACAACTTATCGTTAAAGTTGACTGCAGCATGAAAAGTATATGCAAGTGTCATAGCGATATTTGATTACTGTGACGTTTCTTTGCATTATATTGCTTAATGATTTAAGTTGTGTTGATATATTAACCTACATTGAGCTCTCTGCTGTGATTTTACTTTTTGATGCCTTTTACTTTTGCATTTTTGTCTTTCGTCACAAGCGGTATTTACTCCATCAACTCTGAGCCTATCCGTGTTCGTTGATAACCTCCAGACTAGTTTGTCTGGTCGGCAGTGAGTGCCATCAGATTGGAGTTAGAGCAGACATGGGTCACTTTTAATCACAGCGTGGTCACACAAATATTGATTACATCTGATCTGAGGGCTGCATTATCAACATTCATGTCAGAAGTTAGAAAAATATTTATCTGAGACATTGAGAATCTTTGGGGTCAATTTGTGTAAATTTTCATGTTATTTTTGGAGTGATTTTGAGAATTTTTGTTATGTTTTGTTTGTTTCTGAAGTCGTCATTTGTATTCTCTCATTTTATGTATTTATGGAGTTTTTTTTGTTGTATTTTTTATTTTTGTGTGTTTTTATTTTAATGTGGTTTTGTGCGTTTTTGAAGTCTTTTTGTCTCAATTTGCCTGCTTTTTGAGTCATTTTGTGTGTTTTTGTCTGGTTTTTGGCATTATTTTTAAAGTACTTTTGTGTGTTTTTGAGTCATTATTTCCTATTTGTGTTGTGGTTTTATGGGTTTTTGGAATTGTTTTTTTGCTTTTTTCTCTCATTTTGTATGTTTTTGTCATCATTTCATTTTTTGTTGTGGTTTTGTAGTCATTTTGTGTATTTTTGCTGTATTTTTGTGTAATTTTGTCTTTTTTTATGCCTGGAGTAATTTTTTGTATTGTTAGTTTATTTATCATTTATTTATTTATTATTATTTATCTAAAATTAGGCCGAGGTTACCCATGTCTGGGTTAGAGAATAAGAAAGCTAGGTGGATTTAGCAACAGAGTGAGATGTATGCCATTCCAAAAATATGCTGAACATCAAAGCTTCACAGCCAATAGAATACAGCAGATCTCATATCCTAGTAAAGAAAATTGAAAGATGAAACTGATTGCGTTCATGCCATGTTTATCTTAAAATGATGTCATTGACATTAAAGTTATGTACTGTGTGTGTTTTAGGGTGGTTATGCTGCCTACAGATATGCCCACCCTACTGCTGCCACACCCGCTGCATACAGTGACAGGTATGACACAAAAGCTCCTCAACCTTTCAAACCATCAGATGTTGAAATGTTCTCAGCACACATACACATCCCAGGTTGGATGATTAAAAAAACAGAAACACTTCAATGCAAGTCTGCAGAGTCAAAAGAGTGATACTGTTTAAAGACTTAAATTGAAATGTTAGGCAAGTCCAATTTATTTTTATTGAAAATTTCATACACAAGACATATCAAGGTGAGAGGTATGGCCTGCAATTTTTAAATACAAGGACATTTCATTAGTTAATAGTATTAAGCGACAAAAAATTATGATTATTTTGTTTATTTAAATATTTATTTGTTTTACACAAATAGTTCCACAACTGGAAGGGAGACGAGGTTGTTTCTAGCTAACACAAAAACAAGCTTGCTCCCCTGTGTCGGCATAACACTGCTACTTTATATCATTTCATTTCAGCACTGCTGGTTTGTGCTGATCTATGCAGGCCTCTTTCCTTCCCTTCATCCTCCTCAGTCTGATGATCATTCATCATTTAGATCAAATGTTATTTGTGGAAATATGTCCATCTTTGCCCTGCAAAGGTTGCCACAATCTAAGATATTGAACAACTGATGTAATGTTATTTAACGTTATTAGTAGTGATAATGTCTGTAAAAAGTCCCAGTGCTGTTATTGTCTATATCAACACTCATGGACTGTCTGTTGTCCAATCAAATTACTTGGTTGGAACTAACTGTTGTATAAATAACATTAAGATGAACACAATTATACTAAATATTTTGTGCAAGCATTATTTAGGGCAGTGGTTCCCAAATTTTTTTCTGCTGTGCCCCCCAGTGAAGAATGAAAAACACTCAGGGTACCCCAATCGTGACTAAATGTCAAAAAAAGTTTTTTTTTTTTAATTTAATTAAATTTTGACTATTCTTCAAAGCTAAAAAAAGAACATTACATTTGCAATCACATATTTTGGAGCAAAAATAAAGTTCTCTTTAACGGCAAAGATAAAAACAGTTTCTATTTTTCATGCTCAACTTTCAGCAATAATACAAGTCCATTCTAGTGCACCCCTCTGTCATGCTGTCACACTTCCCCTAGGAGGCGGGCCCCCCAGTTTATAAACCACGGATTTAGGACGTGTTGTAGCAGTTAGCATTAACATGAAAAATGGGAACTGAATGTTCACTCGCCACCAAGTTGTCAGGGTGTGAATTGCAATCGTTAAAATGGCCTTCAGATTTTTCCGTCATGGTCAATGATGAAAAATATTTGATTTGAAGGACCCCTCATCTTATAAAACATATACAATATATAAAGTATAAACTCCACCCACTGCATTACTGCGGACGACGACTTACGCGCGTTAACAAGATCCTGTTTCTCCTCCACTTCCTCACTGGTCTTGCCACACCAGTTATTCTTTGTATTCATTTGTCTTTTTAAATGTTTTTTTTTTTTTTATTAACCTCAGTAGTTGTTTTTATATTTACTTGTGTTTTATGGGACTTGTTTTTTTATTCTTGTGCTTTTTTAATGTGAAGCTACTCTAGCTATTTGGCTAAAAACACGTAGCATTTGAA